>NC_090752.1:79421397-79456397 GCF_036898095.1 Palaemon carinicauda
GAAGGGAGATGGGTGGGGAGAGGGTAAGACTGGAAATGATGGGAAGGGAGATGGGTGGGGAGAGGGTAAGACTGAAAATTATGGGAAGGGAGATGGGTGGGGAGAGGGTGAGACTGGAAATGATGGGAAGGGAGATGGGTGGGGAGAGGGTAAGACTGAAAATTATGGGAAGGGAGATGGGTGGGGAGAGGGTGAGACTGGAAATGATAGGAAGGGAGATGGGTGGGGAGAGGGTAAGACTGGAAATGATGGGAAGGGAGATGGGTGTGGAGAGGGTGAGAATGGAAATGATTGAATGGGAGATGGGTGGGGAGAGGGTAAGACTGGAAATGATGGGAAGGGAGATGGGTGTGGAGAGAGTCAGACTGGAAAATATGGGGAGATGGGTGGGGAGAGGGTGAGACTGGAAATGATAGGAAGGGAGTTGGGTGGGGAGAGGGTGAGACTGGAAATGATGGGAAGGGAGATGGGTGGGGAGAGGGTGAGACTGGAAATTATGGGAAGGGAGATGGGTGGGGAGAGGGTGAGAATGGAAATGATTGAATGGGAGATGGGTGGGGAGAGGGTAAGACTGGAAATGATGGGAAGGGAGATGGGTGGGGAGAGGGTGAGACTGGAAATGATAGGAAGGGAGTTGGGTGGGGAGAGGGTGAGACTGGATATGATGGGAAGGGAGATGGGTGGGGAGAGGGTGAGACTGGAAATGATGGGAAGGGAGATGGGTGGGGAGAGGGTGAGAATGGAAATGATTGAATGGGAGATGGGTGGGGAGAGGGTAAGACTGGAAATGATGGGAAGGGAGATGGGTGTGGAGAGAGTCAGACTGGAAAATATGGGGAGATGGGTGGGGAGAGGGTGAGACTGGAAATGATAGGAAGGGAGTTGGGTGGGGAGAGGGTGAGACTGGAAATGATGGGAAGGGAGATGGGTGGGGAGAGGGTAAGACTGAAAATTATGGGAAGGGAGATGGGTGGGGAGAGGGTGAGACTGGAAATGATAGGAAGGGAGTTGGGTGGGGAGAGGGTAAGACTGAAAATTATGGGAAGGGAGATGGGTGGGGAGAGGGTGAGACTGGAAATGATAGGAAGGGAGATGGGTGGGGAGAGGGTAAGACTGGAAATGATGGGAAGGGAGATGGGTGGGGAGAGGGTAAGACTGAAAATTATGGGAAGGGAGATGGGTGGGGAGAGGGTAAGACTGGAAATGATGGGAAGGGAGATGGGTGGGGAGAGGGTAAGACTGAAAATTATGGGAAGGGAGATGGGTGGGGAGAGGGTGAGACTGGAAATGATAGGAAGGGAGTTGGGTGGGGAGAGGGTAAGACTGAAAATTATGGGAAGGGAGATGGGTGGGGAGAGGGTGAGACTGGAAATGATAGGAAGGGAGATGGGTGGGGAGAGGGTAAGACTGGAAATGATGGGAAGGGAGATGGGTGGGGAGAGGGTAAGACTGAAAATTATGAGAAGGGAGATGGGTGGGGAGAGGGTGAGACTGGAAATGATGGGAAGGGAGATGGGTGGGGAGAGGGTAAGACTGAAAATTATGGGAAGGGAGATGGGTGGGGAGAGGGTGAGACTGGAAATGATAGGAAGGGAGATGGGTGGGGAGAGGGTAAGACTGGAAATGATGGGAAGGGAGATGGGTGTGGAGAGAGTCAGACTGGAAAATATGGGGAGATGGGTGGGGAGAGGGTGAGACTGGAAATGATAGGAAGGGAGTTGGGTGGGGAGAGGGTGAGACTGGAAATGATGGGAAGGGAGATGGGTGGGGAGAGGGTAAGACTGAAAATTATGGGAAGGGAGATGGGTGGGGAGAGGGTGAGACTGGAAATGATAGGAAGGGAGTTGGGTGGGGAGAGGGTAAGACTGAAAATTATGGGAAGGGAGATGGGTGGGGAGAGGGTGAGACTGGAAATGATAGGAAGGGAGATGGGTGGGGAGAGGGTAAGACTGGAAATGATGGGAAGGGAGATGGGTGGGGAGAGGGTAAGACTGAAAATTATGGGAAGGGAGATGGGTGGGGAGAGGGTGAGACTGGAAATGATAGGAAGGGAGTTGGGTGGGGAGAGGGTGAGACTGGAAATGATGGGAAGGGAGATGGGTGGGGAGAGGGTAAGACTGAAAATTATGGGAAGGGAGATGGGTGGGGAGAGGGTAAGACTGAAAATTATGGGAAGGGAGATGGGTGGGGAGAGGGTGAGACTGGAAATGATGGGAAGGGAGATGGGTGGGGAGAGGGTGAGACTGGAAATGATAGGAAGGGAGTTGGGTGGGGAGAGGGTGAGACTGGAAATGATGGGAAGGGAGATGGGTGGGGAGAGGGTAAGACTGAAAATTATGGGAAGGGAGATGGGTGGGGAGAGGGTGAGACTGGAAATGATAGGAAGGGAGTTGGGTGGGGAGAGGGTGAGACTGGAAATGATGGGAAGGGAGATGGGTGGGGAGAGGGTGAGACTGGAAATGATAGGAAGGGAGTTGGGTGGGGAGAGGGTAAGACTGAAAATTATGGGAAGGGAGATGGGTGGGGAGAGGGTGAGACTGGAAATGATGGGTGGGGAGAGGGTGAGACTTGAAATGATGGGAAGGGAGATGAATGGCGAAAGGGTCAGACTGGGAATGATGGGAAGGGAGAGGGTGGAACTGGAAATGATGGGAAGGGAGATGGGTGGTGAGAGGGTGAGACTGGAAATGATGGGAAGGGAGATGGGTGTGGAGAGAGTCAGACTGGAAAATATGGGGAGATGGGTTGGGAGAGGGTGGAACTGGAAATGATTGGAAGGGAGTTGGGTGGGGAGAGGGTGAGACTGGAAATGATTGGAAGGGAGATGAATGGCGAAAGGGTCAGACTGGGAATGATGGGAAGGGAGAGGGTGGAACTGGAAATGATGGGAAGGGAGATGGGTGGTGAGAGGGTGAGACTGGAAATGATGGGAAGGGAGATGGGTGTGGAGAGAGTCAGACTGGAAAATATGGGGAGATGGGTTGGGAGAGGGTGGAACTGGAAATGATAGGAAGGGAGTTGGGTGGGGAGAGGGTGAGACTGGAAATGATGGGAAGGGAGATGGGTGGGGAGAGGGTAAGACTGAAAATTATGGGAAGGGAGATGGGTGGGGAGAGGGTCAGACTGGAAATGATGGGTGGGGAGAGGGTGAGACTTGAAATGATGGGAAGGGAGATGGGTGGGGAGAGGGTAAGACTGGAAATGATGGGAAGGGAGATGAATGGCGAAAGGGTCAGACTGGGAATGATGGGAAGGGAGAGGGTGGAACTGGAAATGATGGGAAGGGAGATGGGTGGTGAGAGGGTGAGACTGGAAATGATGGGAAGGGGGATGGGTGGGGAGAGGGTGAGACTGGAAATAATTGAAAGGGAGATGGGTGGGGAGGAATGAGGTACATCTCATCACCGCCAACTCATCGCCGCCAACTCCTCGCCGCCTACTCATCCCCGGCCCAACTCATCCCTGGCCCAACTCATCCCTGGCCCAACTCATTCCCGGCAGTGATTAATGAAATTTAGTAAATATTAAAAACACCTTTATTCAGAATCAAGTATGACTCTTTCATGACACTAAAAATAAATTAACACCATATAAAGAAAGACAAAAAATCCATGAAAATATAGAAAAAAAAAATTTTATATCATGAGAAATGCCTCTTAAGTATTCAATGGGAGTATCCCTGTACTCTGTACCAACCGTGTGTCACACGATCGTACATAATTCATTTTGTATATATTATGCTTGTATCTTCGCTCTTCCCTCGCTCTAAAAAGAACCAGAATAAACATGTCTGCGTTTTGCTTATGTAACATTGTCTGTTTCTCGAACATGTAATTTCCTGTTGCCTTGAGGTTTTGTATATAAAGGAGAGTGTTCTATAATAAATCAACTCAGTTGCTTTCACACTGCCTTTGAGTTCACAACCTTCTCTCGGCTCGTCACATTGGTTACATAGCAGACATGTTTATTCTGGTTCTTTTTAGTGCGAAGGAAGAGCGAAGATACAAGCATAATATATACAAAATGAATTATGTACAATCGTGTGACACACGGTTGGTACAACTCTTTTAATTTGGCGGGTGGTGACCTGCCTGCTATGAGTGATTCCAAATGAAAATCTCTACCTTTATGAAATTTTTTAAGGGCATTTATGAATTTCCAGAGTGTAGGATGTTCCATTCCTGATTCCATTTGTAATCTTCTGTTCGCTTCTTCTGCATGGTTGTTTGTTTTATCTTCATGATTCAAAGTTCGAAAATACAAATTCCACATTCCACGTATGCTATTTCCAAGTCGGTTTAACCGACCTATATAATTGTCTTCAAGCCAGTTCAAGATTGGCGCATGCTCTGGGGATAATTCATCAGCTAAGACATCAATATATGAATCAATATGATTGTCAGGTACAAATGCAAGCGCCAGTATTATCTTTACTTGTAAAGAAAACTGGCTGTTATTATAGCGAGAACTTAGACCCAAAGCCGCAATGTGTTTTCGCATGTTTTGGCTAAGGTGAAATAAGCACCCTTTTAGTTCGACTTGTGGAAAATTTTCCTCGATTGCCAAAAATGCTGCAATTTCAAAATCACATACAACCGATTTCGGGTTTACTGTTGGTTGACATTCTTTTATCATTTTAAATAGCCGTGAATATGTAACTTTCCGTTTGTTAGGTAATAGAGCATAAAGCACTGGAATGACACCTCTGATTCTTTGAGCCATTACAATATACACCAGAGAAAATAGCGTGGGAGCAATCTTAAACGTTCCGTCTACATACCAAACTTCTGCTGATACCAAATGTTGCAACCAACTTCTTCCAAATAGCAAAATTCTATCTTCACTGGGACCACTATCTTTTAATAAAAAATCTTCCTTCTGGTTTGGCTCTGTTTCGTAGGTCGAATATTCATCAGGGATTGCTAAATGATTTAGGTCAACTGGCTTTGGCGGAGAGGCACTAATCTGATTCCGTTTCCGACGAATTCGGGAGTGATCCTTGCACCGCTTGGGGAACATTACATAAAACTTCATTAATCACTACACTTGGGTTTCCCATCGTCTCTTCAGCTCTGGTTTTAATTTTTGTAGTTGTCCTTTCTACTTCTACTTTTATCGGTGAAGAGTCATGGGTGTGAGTATTCAAGACTTTAACTACGTTTCCAAATCTTGTGTGTATTCTCGCTTTACACCTGCCGAGCTGATCACATTTCCAGAACATCAAATTGGGTTTACTGGAAGAAAGTAAAACTGAAAGTGATATATCGAAAGGTTAATAATTACTAACGTTTTTGTTGACAAACATCTGATTTCATACTTGGGTACTTATGTTTATAATTGGTAATTGAGTAATTGTCGTCATGCGTTGAAAGGTTAAAAATTACTAACGTTTTTGTTGACAAACTTTGATTTCATAGTTCGGTATTTTTGTTTACAAATAGTAGGATTGGTAATTGAGTAACTGTTGTTTCGTTTTTATTTACACTGCCTTGCAGTGTGTGTGTGTGTGTGTGTGTGTGTGTGTGTTGGACCGGTGATGAGTTGGGCCGGGTATAAGTTGGGCTGGAGATGAGCTGGGCCGGAGATAAGTTGGGCCAGGGATAAGTTGGGCCGGAGATGAGTTGGCGGTGATGAGTTGGCTGGCGATGAGATGGCGGCGATGAGTTGTCCCATTTCGGGCGGGGAGAGGGTCAGACTGGAAATGATCGGAAGGGAGATGTGTGGCAAGGGGGTCAGACTGGAAGTGATGGGATGGGAGATGGGTGGGGAGAGGGACAGACTGGAAATGATGGAAAGGGAGATCGGTGGGAGAGGGTCAGACTGGAAATGATGGGAAGGGATATGGGTGGGGAGAGGGTGAGACTGGAAATGATGGTAAGGGAGATGGGTGGGGAGAGGGTCAGACTGGAAATGATCGGAAGGGAGGTGGGTGGCAAGAGGGTCAGACTGGAAATAATGGGATGGGAGATGGGTGGGGAGAGGGTCAGACTGGAAATGATTGGAAGGGAGATAGGTGGGGAGAGGAGTCAAACTGGAAATGATGGGAAGGGAGATGGGTGGGGAGAGGGTCAGACTGGAAATGATGGTAAGGGAGATGGGTGGGGAGAGGGTCAGAGTGGAATTGATGGGAAGGGAGATGGGTGGGGAGAGGGTTAGACTGGATATGATCGGAAGAGAGGTGGGTGGGGAGAGGGTCAGACTGGAAATGATAGGAAGGGAGATGGGTGGGGAGAGGGACAGACTGGAAATGATGGGAGGGGAGATGGGTGGGGAGAGGGTCAGACTGGAAATGATGGGAAGGGAGGTGGGTGGGGAGAGGGTCAGACTAGAAATGATGGGAAGGGAGATGGGTGGGGAGAGGGTCAGACTGGAAATGATCGGAAGGGAGGTGGGTGGGGAGAGGGTCAGACTGGAAATGATGGGATAAGAGATGGGTGGGGAGAGGGACAGACTGGAAATGATGGAAAGGGAGATCGGTGAGGAGAAGGTCAGACTGGAAATGAGAGGAATAGAGACGTGTGGGGAGACGGTCAGACTGGATATGATAGGAAGGGAGATGAGTGGGAGGAGGGACAGACTAGAAGTGATAGGAAGGGAGACCGGTGGGTAGAGGGGCAAATTGGAAATGATGGGAAGGGATATGGATGGGGAGATGGTCAGACTGGAAAATATGGGGAGATGGGTTGGGAGAGGGTGAGACTGGAAAAGATGGGAAGGGAGATGGGTGGGGAGAGGGTCAGACTGGAAATTATTGGAAGGGAGATGGGTGGGGAGAGGAGTCAAACTGGAAATGATGGGAAGGGAGATGGGTGGGGAGAGGGTCAGACTGGAAATGAATGGAATAGAGATGGATGGGGAGAGGGTCAGACTGGAAATTATGGGGAGATGTGTTGGGAGAGGGTGAGACTGGAAAAAATGGGAAGGGAGATGAGTGGGGAGAGGGGCAAGACTGGAAATGATGGGACGGGAGATGGATGGGGAGATGGTCAGACTGGAAATGATGGGAAGGGAGATGGGTGGGGATTGGGTCAGACTGGAATTGAATGGAAGGGAGATGGGTGGGGAGAGGGTCAGACTTTGAATGATGGGTGGGGAGATGGTCAGACTGGAAATGATGGGAAGGGAGATGGGCGGGGAGAGGGTCAGACTGGAAATGAAGGAAGGTGAGATAGGTGGGGAGAGGGTCAGACTTTGAATGATGGGTGGGGAGATGGTCAGACTGGAAATGATGGGAAGGGAGATGGGCGGGGAGAGGGTCAGACTGGAAATGAAGGGAGGTGAGATAGGTGGGGAGAGGGTCAGACTTTGAATGATGGGTGGGGAGATGGTCAGACTGGAAATGATGGGAAGGGAGATGGGCGGGGAGAGGGTCAGACTGGAAATGAAGGGAGGTGAGATAGGTGGGGAGAGGGTCAGACTTTGAATGATGGGTGGGGAGATGGTCAGACTGGAAATGATGGGAAGGGAGATGGGCGGGGAGAGGGGCAAGACTGGAAATGATGGGACGGGAGATGGATGGGGAGATGGTCAGACTGGAAATGATGGGAAGGGAGATGGGTGGGGATTGGGTCAGACTGGAAATGAATGGAAGGGAGATGGGTGGGGAGAGGGTCAGACTGGAAATGATGTGAAGTGAGATAGGTGGGGAGAGGGTCAGACTTAGATTGATGGGTTGGGAGATGGTCAGACTGGAAATGATGGGAAGGGAGATGGGCGGGGAGAGGGTCAGACTGGAAATGAAGGGAGGTGAGATAGGTGGGGAGAGGGTCAGACTTATAATGATGGGTGGGGAGATGGTCAGACTGGAAATGATGGGAAGGGAGATGGGTGGGGAGAGGGTCAGACTGGAAATGAAGGGAGGTGAGATAGGTGGGGAGAGGGTCAGACTTTGAATGATGGGTGGGGAGATGGTCAGACTGGAAATGATGGGAAGGGAGATGGGCGGGGAGATGGTCAGACTGGAAATGATGTGAAGTGAGATGGGTGGGGAGAGGGTCAGACTTATAATGATGGGTGGGGAGATGGTCAGACTGGAAATGATAGGAAGGGAGTTGGGTGGGGAGAGGGTCAGACTGGAAATGAAGGGAGGTGAGATAGGTGGGGAGAGGGTCAGACTTTGAATGATGGGTGGGGAGATGGTCAGACTGGAAATGAAGGGAGGTGAGATAGGTGGGGAGAGGGTCAGACTTTGAATGATGGGTGGGGAGATGGTCAGACTGGAAATGATGGGAAGGGAGATGGGCGGGGAGAGGGTCAGACTGGAAATGAAGGGAGGTGAGATAGGTGGGGAGAGGGTCAGACTTTGAATGATGGGTGGGGAGATGGTCAGACTGGAAATGATGGGAAGGGAGATGGGCGGGGAGAGGGTCAGACTGGAAATGAAGGGAGGTGAGATAGGTGGGGAGAGGGTCAGACTTTGAATGATGGGTGGGGAGATGGTCAGACTGGAAATGAAGGGAGGTGAGATAGGTGGGGAGAGGGTCAGACTTTGAATGATGGGTGGGGAGATGGTCAGACTGGAAATGATGGGAAGGGAGATGGGCGGGGAGAGGGTCAGACTGGAAATGAAGGGAGGTGAGATAGGTGGGGAGAGGGTCAGACTTTGAATGATGGGTGGGGAGATGGTCAGACTGGAAATGATGGGAAGGGAGATGGGCGGGGAGAGGGTCAGACTGGAAATGAAGGGAGGTGAGATAGGTGGGGAGAGGGTCAGACTTTGAATGATGGGTGGGGAGATGGTCAGACTGGAAATGATGGGAAGGGAGATGGGCGGGGAGAGGGTCAGACTGGAAATGAAGGGAGGTGAGATAGGTGGGGAGAGGGTCAGACTTTGAATGATGGGTGGGGAGATGGTCAGACTGGAAATGATGGGAAGGGAGATGGGCGGGGAGAGGGTCAGACTGGAAATGAAGGGAGGTGAGATAGGTGGGGAGAGGGTCAGACTTTGAATGATGGGTGGGGAGATGGTCAGACTGGAAATGATGGGAAGGGAGATGGGCGGGGAGAGGGTCAGACTGGAAATGAAGGGAGGTGGTTATTGGTTGTGTAACAAGGTTATCACAATTTTCTGAAAATGAAAAATCAGTTTAATCGCCATGGATTTAATATATACTGTGGTCTCGTTGCATATGATGACAGCTTCCAGCAGATTTGAAGAGGGAAAACACTTGAACTGTGAAACTGTTTTTTCTTTACTAATTCAGTAACTTTCAGTGCAAACATATAACTTTAAATTAATTTCTCCAATCGCTCAATTTTCTGGTTTTTTATATTCCTGTATTTATGTTTGTGTTAGAGAGAGAGAGAGATAGAGAGAGAGAGAGAGAGAGAGAGAGAGAGAGAGAGAGAGAGAGAGAGAGAGAGATTAACCTATCACTATATATGAGAAGGGGAATCTACCGAAACCCATATTTAGTTCCGGTGCAATTGATTTTTTTATATTATACCTCCTCGAAGCATTTTTTTAACTTTTTAGCCGATTTATTGAAGATTATGGTAAATGGTAAAGATTGAAATATGATATATTTCTAAAATGGAACTGACTTTCGAGAAAGAATAAGAACATTAGTACTGGGATTTCGCAGTTTTGCGTCAGTTTTGAAACTAGTGGGACTTTAACATGATAATATGTACCTTCAAGATACTATTGGGTTTTATTAAACACGATGGTATGCAGCTTAGTGACAAACATTTTGGAACTAGTGGGACTTTAATATAAGGGTATGTAATCGTAAGATAGAGATAGTGAGACTTATAGGATTTCGATATGATTGTATTTAGCTTTTTCGAAGAAAGCTTTGAATTATCTTTTTTATATGATGGTATATATCTTTTCGACAAATATTTTGAAACTAGTAGTATTTTGGTATGATGTCATTGAAATTTATGATAAAAGTTTTTAGAATTTGAGGGTATTAAGATTAATAACAAAGGTTTTGAAACTAATGGAACTTTGAAACGAGGGTATGCAATTTTGCGAGAAAGGGTTTGAAACTGATGGAATTTTAATGTTGGTATATATTCTTATATTTATGGTTTTAAAACTAGTGGGATTTTGATATGATGGTGAGAAGCTTTGCCAGAAAGATAGTTAAACTAGTGTTTTTTTACGTGATGATATACATTTATACAGCAAAGATGTAGAAAATAGCGGTATTTTGACTTGACGGTATGTGCTTTATGACAAGGGCTTTAAACTCGTGAGATATTAATAAGTTGGAATAAACTTTTGTAACTATGGGCATAGGACTAGCGGGTTATTGTGTAATTTATATGCTGTTTGGCGATAGAAGGATTTGAAACAAAAGTTATTTTCAACTTAGTGGAATTTCGATGAATTGGTATGCAGTTTTGTATCAATGCTTTTAAATATGCTACTTTGCGAGACAAGTTTTGAAACATGTGATTTTAATTTGAAGGTAAGCTGTTTTGTGACGAAGGTTTATTGCAACTAGTGGGATTTCAATATGATGGTATGAAGCTTTCAGACAAGGGTTTTGAAATGAGCGGTATTTGGCTATGATGGCATGCAGATTTGTAACAAAGGTTTTGAAATTTGTAGCATTTTGATTTGATAATATGCAGCCTTGCAACAAAGATGTTTGAACTAATGGGATTTTAATATGATGGTAATAAGCTTTGTTACAAAGGTTTTGAAACTGGTATGATTTTGATAATATGAAATGAGATGCAAAGATAACACTACAGATTTATATTTCATCTATATCATAAATTTCTGATTGGGTTTCAGAGAAAAATAATTATATTTCCTAACACACATATTTGTAAAAAGTGAATTGTAATTTGATAGAGTGAACCGTAAATGCAAGTGAGAAGAAGCTAGAAACTAGATTTTGGAAGGTGGGTGTTAAAGAGTAGTAAATCCAGAGATATGTATGGATCCAACGTGCAATCTTGAAAATAAATGTCAAAAGCACCTAAATTGGGGTCATTCATAATTGCAATAAATGCAGTAACAAGTGATTAAGAATGGATGTATTTAAGTAAATTTTACATGTACAGTACATGTTTGTGGTCTTAGGAATCTATTCGCTGATATTGATTTAAATTTTATGTGATTCGATGGCTTTAAACGATGAGAAACTTATAGATTATGTATGCTATTCTTTATATCTTCAATGATTCCCTGAAAAAGGAATGACCCAAAAGGAAGAAAGACATGTTCAGTTTCTAACGTCCTGAAGTATTCGTATGACCTAAATTTTAAGGTTTATGGCGGTATATATATTTATCTAGACATAAGATATTATTCAGATGAAAAAAAAATACTGAATACGAAATCGAACGCTGAAGAAAAAATCATACACTGATATATTGCTCAAGCAACATCTTGAATCGCACTGAAGTGAAATCATAAGCATTCTTGAAAATCAAAATGAAAGCTGTCAGTGACCATTCAGTAAGAAATTTCAAATAACAGATGCAATGGTCACTGCAAAGCTTTGAAATTCTATTTGTTCTTTCACCAATTATTCCATTTCTCCATTTTGCCCTAAAAAGAAAAATAGTTTCGTCGGAAATAAAATTATTTACGGGATATTCATGGAAGACTGCATAGATCATAGAGGTTATAGAGAACACGAGAGAGAGAGAGAGAGAGAGAGAGAGAGAGAGAGAGAGAGAGAGAGAGAGAGAGAGAGAGAGAGAGAGAGAGAGAGGGGGGGGGGTTGGGCCACAAGACCACACAGCTGAATAAATGATTTAAAGACGACGAGAAAGCCACACAGAACGAGAGAGAGAGAGAGAGAGAGAGAGAGAGAGAGAGAGAGAGAGAGAGAGAGAGAGAGAGAGAGAGAGAGATAAAGCTTAAGATGACCAAATAAGCGTCTTCTTGGTAAGAAGGGGAGAGAGAAAGAGAGAGAAGGAAATGGAAATTAGAAGAGAGAGGCGAAAATTACAATCTTGCTTGCATGGCGAATGGTTGCTGGGTCAAGGAAAGGATCCAGGCTGGCTTTACAGGAATTAGGATAGTCTTGCACGATTCAAAATAGATTGTCCAAGAATATTTGGTCATGTTGGAAAACCGGATTTGCACCAGAGCTCTTACATTGGAAACACGGACATGTTTTTGCTTACGTATATGGACAAGTAAGCTTTGTGAACAAAAGAATAGGAAAAGTATTGGTTCTAAAACTACCACCGTCTCAAGTATGTAATATACATACATGGGTTTTAAGGGAGAAAGTGTGAGAAAAGTCCGGAGGGAACTCAAGTGATAAAAGGTCAATTTTAAAAATAAATACATATGCTATATAGAGTTTAAATTTAAGCAAAAAAGATAAACCCCGTTCCATAATATATTAAGGGAATCTCTCTCTCTCTCTCTCTCTCTCTCTCTCTCTCTCTCTCTCTCTCTCTCTCTGTATAGTTATGTAGTTGGTTTACCCTTGCCATATTTTTTAATCTTGAGGGCTGTACTTTTTTAAACCAAGAAAGGACGAAGATGAAACCCCTAATTCAAAACCATCACTTCAGTCTTCCATTCTTGGCTCCTAATTCAGTAGTTACTAAAACCGAAATAAAAATACCATATATTCGCTTCCTTTCCTTGATGATCTCTCTCGTTTGGCATTTCAATGCCATGCTTCCATTTAGTATGAGACTACATTCTGGAATATAATCCTCTTAGAGTTGCCATCTTACTTCAAGACAAAATTTATTGCTATTCTGGTTAAAGAAACTGGTTCACGATTGACTGTAATGATTCTTTTAGCGAATGTGAAATAACTTTTTTTTCATCAATAGTTCTAAAATCCATTCATCAACGCATATTGCCATCTTTCATGTTGCTAACAATCATAATTGGATAAGGACCACAGAAGTAAAGTGGTTGAAGTTTCCACCAACTGGGAAAGTAAATCCTTCATTCGCTCCCCTTTCTAAGAAATAGCTTCGTAAACTGGAATTCATGACCAAATACTTCAGGTGGTAGGGCATACACTCAACTGGAATTTCTCATATTTTACGTAGTTTGTTTATTCAAATCTTTAACGCCAACATGATTGCAAACTTTAAAACTATGTTGAATGACATTTTGTGGTTAACATTTTAAGCTAGTTTAAAAGTTACTGAGGAATAAATCCAATGATACACTGTATCTTTAAACAGTTTAAAACTTTTAAGCGCATTGCATTTTTTCATTACTAAGTGTCTAAAAATTATATATATATATTTTTTTGTTACCGATCATAAGAAAGATGAATAATTTTCCATAAAAATTAAGTTAATTAAATATAGAAGTTAGATGGCCATAAATTGATTATCATTTTTTAATTCTTCCTTTTAAAGAAAGACTGTTGATTCCTTTCCAACTGAGTCTCTTCATGGAAATGATTTATGCCCCAAATCGGAAATCCATGTTTAAGTACACAATTAGTGAAACTTACAACGATTTAGTAATCAACACTTAACATTCATAAATGATGACGGAATGAATATGGAGCATGTGATATATGTAATTTTATTCTAAAAGTGGCGCTGATGATGAACCACCCGACAATTAAGGTGTAACGAGATTTTATTTCAGGTGCAATGGCATTAATATCTAAATGGGTTACTTCGTTAGAATACGACGAATTAAATTAGACTACTGTTGGAAGTGTAGCTGCATTCAAACTTTAATGGTGTTCAAAGAGTGGTGATATTTATTATGATCGACACCGGAGGAATAACATTATTTTGAGAACGACACTATTGAAGGATCATATGTAAAGTTTGCCGTTCTTTCAATGGCTTTACTGAACTGGCAAAAGTGCTGTTTTCTGATAACTTTTATTAATGAAAAACTTGAAACTAAGTGGATTTCGACTTACATTTGCTATGAGCAATCATTTCAGCAGGATTGACTTCGTGAGAGCTGGATGGATGAGTTCGAAACTGAATTGTACGGACTGGAAATGATGGGAAGGGAGACGGGTGGCGAGAGGGTCAAACTAGAAAGGATGGGAAGGGAGATGGGTGGGGAGAGGGTCAAACTAGAAATGATGGGAAGGGAGATGGGTGGGGAGAGGATCAGACTGGAAATGATGGGAAGGGAGATGAATGGCGAAAGGGTCAGACGGGAAAATATGGGGAAATGGCTGGGGAGACGGTCAGACTGGAAATAATGGGAAGGGAGATGGGTGGTGAGAGGATGAGACTGGAAATGATGGGAAGGGAGATGGGTGGGTAGTGGGACAGACTGGAAATGATGGCAAGGGAGATATATGGGAAGAAGGTCAGACTGGAAATGATGGGAAGGGAGATGGGTGGGGAGAGGGTCTGACTGGAAATGATGGGAAGGGAGATGAAGGGCTAAAGGGTCAGACTGGAAATGATGGGAAGGGAGATATGTGGGGAGAGGGTCAGACTGGAAATGATGGGAAGGGAGATGGGTGGGTAGTGAGACAGACTGGAAATGTCTAAATGGCACGTATGGTAAATTTCCCCATTTAGTTGGGTCTGACCTAAAATTATTGGTCATATAATTTTAATGTTCTGTGACTGTTAACCTTTGACTTCCGTGTTTTAATGTGCGTGGTTGAAGCCGTAGGCGTTTTACTCTATATTCTCTTGTGGCCTAACTTTATGCTTTTACTAAAGAGCAATGATAGCGAGTCGTTATCTGTGGATTTACAGCTGTCTACTGTCACAGAATATTTAGGGATTTTGCAGCCTATTTCACCCCTCAACATATTTGATGGATCTGCAGTGGTCTAGTATGACAGTTGTACACTTCCACAATCAAGTTTAATTTCCTTTTTTTTTTTTTTCTTGTTTTTGTGTCTTTTATAACACCTCGGTTACATCAGGGCAGATGCAGCAGTCATACATAAAATGAAATAAATTCGTTACAGGTACAGTAGCTTCTCATTTAAGTATTTGAAAAAAGGTTGTAGTTCACAGCAACCATGGGTTTCATATCACTACTAAGCATTTATTCCTAAAGGGGTCTTAATCTTGAACAAAGTTGCTCTGAATGTAATAATTTACGTAATCCATCCACATTCTTCAGGCGAACTTTTATTCCCATAATGAGTTCATCATGGAGTGAATCTCTCTTCACAATTAAGGTTTTGTATGCAAAAACATACTTTTATATTTACTTTTATTTTATTGTTTTAGTGTGGTTGGATTCAAGCCATTCATTTTAAATAAATCAGCCCTACGAAAAATTCTTTCAAGAGCTAAAAGAATACACGCTGAGTCATCAGCAGCCATTGCCTTCCCCTCCCGGGTCCTACCTTAGGTGAAAAGGGAACAAGGGCACTGATCATATGTATATATGGTCAGTATACAGTATAGGGCATTGTCCTGCTAGCTAGGGTATTGTTACTGTCCCTTGCCTGTACCATTCATGGGCGGCATTAAAATCTTTAAATCAATACTCTTCTTTATCATCTTGAATTTATCTTTTTTGTACCTTATCTGATATTTTCCATATTGAAGACCCTCCCCTACCTTCACTATGTGAGTAAATAATCACCGAACAGTTACAGTACCTACTGACTTGAGTGAGAATAAGCTGGAGTATACTTGGTATCGTTAGATGCGTGAGAGATGAGAATATGTAGATGTAGGGAGAATATGCGAAACAATTCAGTACATGTATAGGCAAAGGCCTAGAGAAGAATCAAACGACAAATTGTCTGGCTAAACTTTATAGGATTCGAAAATTGGTATCTTGATCAATTTGCTAACGATTAATCTAGACAACTGACACACAAATTATATATATATATATATATATATATATATATATATATATATATATATATATATATATATATATATATTATTATCAGCCGTTACTAGCCCACTGTAGAACAAAGGCCTCAGGCATGTCCTTCCACTTGCGTCTGTTTATGGTCTTTCTGCGCCAGTCCATGTCCGTAAACTTCCTTAGTTCGTCGATTCACCGTCTTCTCTTCCTGCCTCTGCTTCTTTTATAGTCTCTAGGGACCAAATCTGATATTCTTAATGGCTACCTATTGTCTGTCATTCTCATTATATGTCCTGCCCATGTCCATATCTTTTTCTTACTAGTTGTTAGGATATCCTCTACTTTAGCTTGCTTTCGTTTCCATGTTGCTCTTTTCCTGTCTGTTATTGGTATTCCCATCAATATTCTTTCCATAACTCTTTGAGTTGTAACTAGCCTAGCTTATATTCTTAGGGATTAGTATGGCTTTTAATTTCTGATTTGTTGTCTGCCTTTTCATTGAACATTATCTTAGTTTTACTCATATTCATTTTCAGTCCTTCATTTCTGCGTTCTCTATTAAAATCGTCTATCATCTTTTGTAATTCTTCCCATGATTCACTTAACACAACTATGTCATCTGCATGTCTGAAGTTGTTAAGGTATTCCCATTCATATTAATTCTACTTTTTCCCAATCTAAATTCTTAAAAACTTCTAGACATGTTTTGAATAATGTAGGAGAGATGGGGTCTCCCTGTCTAACACTATTCTCAGTTAGAATTTTCTAACTATTTTTATGTATGATGGCTATATTTCCTGTATAGATAGCTTCAAGTGTTCTAACATAGGAACTTCTATTCCTTGTTTTTGAGGAGCTTTCATTACTGCTGATGTTTTAACAGAATAAAAAAGTTTTGTCATATTCTGTAAATGCCATACATAGTGATTTGTCATAATATGTTGATTTTTCCATGACCTGGTTAATTACATGGTCATGGTTAGCTGCTGTATACCCACTTATAAAGCCTGCCGGGTCTCTTGGTTGATTAAAGTCTAGATGTCTTTCTATTTGGCTGAATATAATCTTTGTAAATATTTTTTATATTACTAAGAGTAAACTTATTGGACGGTAATTTTTCAGGTCTTTTGTGTCTCTTTTTGTGAATTAGTGAAATGTCAAGTTTTCCTAAGCTGTAGGTATAGAACATTTTTACAGACAATTGGTGTGAGTTCAGTCAGTTTTACAACAATGAAATCTCCCCATCTGTTATTAAATCAATTGTTAGGCCACCTTATCCTGCTGTTTTACCTATTTTCATGCCTTTTAATGCTTTCTTTACTTCTATTGTTACGCTTGGTACCGGCTCAGGTGTTTCATTATTTCTATTAGAGAAGTTATTTCTTATATTACTATTGTATAGAAATCCACTGCAATTTTTATCACTCTATCTCTATTGTGGAATATATTTCCATTTCATCCTTTAAAGCAGACGTCTGATCGCTCACAGCAAACCAATCTGGTATGGGTGTACCTATTCTCTACTTTAGTTTGCTCTCGTATCGATGTTGCTCTTTTTGTCTCTCATTGTTATTTCCATGATTATTATTTTTATATCTCTTTTAGTAGTAGCTAACTAATGTTCCAAGGCTTAGTAAGGCTCCAAGGTTCTGATGCATAAGTTAATACTGGTAGGACCGTCTCATTAAATGCTTTTCTTTTTAGAGAAATTGGCATTTTACTTTTCATAATCTCATTTTGTTTACCAAATGCTTTCCATCCCATGCATATCATTCTCTTATTTTTTTAATAACAATCTTATCATCATATGCCTGTTTTCATTTGCATGGGATTACCTGCTGCTAATTCAGCAATTAAAATCCTTGATGGGGATTATGTAACTATAATAAATAATTTTATAGTAAATTGATAAAAACTATGTGGAAAAGGGAAACAGAAAATGGAAACAAATAAAAGCAGTCGTCTCCCCACGGGAATCATCAGACCAGAAAGACAAAAGAACTGAAATAATTTTAGTATGATTATGTATTGGTCATACTATATTGACCCATGGATTTTTAATGTGAACACCACATGAGGTAGTTCCTAAGTGCTGTGAGTGTGAAATGATTTTAACCCTAAAATATTTTCTGTGGGAAAATATTGTTGTATTTTTTGAAAACAAAGAAATTTATATCGGGTTCTGCGAGTTTCTATGTTTTTATGATTTTAACATTTTTAAGAAGCAGTGGGTTTAATTAAGAAAATTTACTGTACTTATACCTGTCGAATTCAGGTATTTTTTACTTAGAATTGAAATCAACCCATCTTCACCATCGTAGCTAATTGGTAGTTTGTTACTTGGCATTCAATTAATGATAAATTTTGCACATTTTTACGTGTTTTTCATATTCAAATAAGCCATATATATTTTTGATATATTAATGTCTGGATTCTCTTAACGATGGGTTGATTTCAATTCTAAGTACAAAATACCTGAATTCGACAGGTATAAGTACAGTAGAATTGTCATTGACTTTTATCTTTCTTCGTGGCCAAGTGGGTTAGTCACTGTCTATATAAGCTTGCCGACCAGGGTTCGATTCCCGGCCGGAGCCAAGCTCTTGTCTTTGTGTGATTTCGCCTGGGGCTCTGATCCCGAGGTCGTTAAGAGAATCCAGACATTAATATATCAAAAATATATATGGCTTATTTGAATATGAAAAACACGTAAAAATGTGCAAAATTTATCATTAATTGAATGCCAAGTAACAAACTACCAATTAGCTACGATGGTGAAGATGGGATGATTTCAATTCTAAGTACAAAATACCTGAATTCGACAGGTATAAGTACAGTAGAATTGTCATTGACTTTTATCTTTCTTCGTGGCCAAGTGGGTTAGTCACTGTCTATATAAGCTTGCCAACCAGGGTTCGATTCCCGGCCGGAGCCAAGCTCTTGTCTTTGTGTGATTTCGCCTGGGGCTCTGATCCCGAGGTCGTTAAGAGAATCCAGACATTAATATATCAAAAATATATATGGCTTATTTGAATATGAAAAACACGTAAAAATGTGCAAAATTTATCATTAATTGAATGCCAAGTAACAAACTACCAATTAGCTACGATGGTGAAGATGGGTTGATTTCAATTCTAAGTACAAAATACCTGAATTCGACAGGTATAAGTACAGTAGAATTGTCATTGACTTTTATCTTTCTTCGTGGCCAAGTGGGTTAGTCACTGTCTATATAAGCTTGCCGACCAGGGTTCGATTCCCGGCCGGAGCCAAGCTCTTGTCTTTGTGTGATTTCGCCTGGGGCTCTGATCCCGAGGTCGTTAAGAGAATCCAGACATTAATATATCAAAAATATATATGGCTTATTTGAATATGAAAAACACGTAAAAATGTGCAAAATTTATCATTAATTGAATGCCAAGTAACAAACTACCAATTAGCTACGATGGTGAAGATGGGTTGATTTCAATTCTAAGTACAAAATACCTGAATTCGACAGGTATAAGTACAGTAGAATTGTCATTGACTTTTATCTTTCTTCGTGGCCAAGTGGGTTAGTCACTGTCTATATAAGCTTGCCGACCAGGGTTCGATTCCCGGCCGGAGCCAAGCTCTTGTCTTTGTGTGATTTCGCCTGGGGCTCTGATCCCGAGGTCGTTAAGAGAATCCAGACATTAATATATCAAAAATATATATGGCTTATTTGAATATGAAAAACATGTAAAAATGTGCAAAATTTATCATTAATTGAATGCCAAGTAACAAACTACCAATTAGCTACGATGGTGAAGATGGGTTGATTTCAATTCTAAGTACAAAATACCTGAATTCGACAGGTAAAAGTACAGTAGAATTGTCATTGACTTTTATCTTTCTTCGTGGCCAAGTGGGTTAGTCACTGTCTATATAAGCTTGCCGACCAGGGTTCGATTCCCGGCCGGAGCCAAGCTCTTGTCTTTGTGTGATTTCGCCTGGGGCTCTGATCCCGAGGTCGTTAAGAGAATCCAGACATTAATATATCAAAAATATATATGGCTTATTTGATATATATATATATATATATATATATATATATATATATATATATATATATATACATATATATGTATGTATATATATATATATATAGATATATATATATATATATAATATATATATATATATATATATATTATACATAAAGTAATACTAGGCATGCAGGTAATTCTAATAGTCAGGCCTTCTCCATCATGAGGCTCAATACTACACAGTATTCTAGAAGTTTTATTCCAACTGTTATCATGTTGTGGAATGATCTTCCTAATCGGGTAGTTGAATCAGTAGAACTTCAAAAGTTCAAAGCTGTAGAAAATATTTTTGTTGAACATGCTGACATAAGTCTATTTATAGTTTACATATAACATATCTGTTTTGATGTTACTGTTTTTAGAATAATTTATTGTTCATTTTTTCTCATCGACTATTTATTTCCTTATTTCCCTTCCTCACTGGGCTATTTTCCCCTGTTGGAGTCCTTGGGCTTATAGCATCTTGCTTTTCCAACTAAGGCTGTAGTTTGGCCAGTAATAATAATAATGATAACAATATATATATATATATATATATATATATATATATATATATATATATATATATATATATGTGTGTGTGTGTGTGTGTGTGTGTGTATGTATATATGTATTATGTATTATATATATCCGGTCACGACCCGTGGCAAACGGTATAACCACTTCTTTCCGGGCCCCTTAGGTAGGGGAAGGAAGCAGAAGTCATATTCTGGTGAGAGAGGTTGTACTTTGGAATTGTGGGTGGGGGGGGGGGGTGTTGTTTCAATATGTGTACATATGCATCTACATATTTAACAGTCATTTTTGACGGGTCGCGTACACTAGTATACAAGAAATCGGGAATTACGACCAGAGCCCAAGACTTTTGCAAAGAACTTATCTAGTTGACGAAGTACAGTGAAATTGAGAAACAAATGTTAATTACGTGTTACATCTTGAACTTGTACAGAGACGGGCTCAAATTTCTATGCAAAGCAAATCAACAGTCTTATAATGCAGGATAGGTTGTTATATTGCCTTTTTAGCCATGAAGAAAAAGATATTACATTGCGCTAAGCATAATATTATTTCATCATTAAAAACGAAATCTTAGCCAAATATAATTTGCGATTACATTCGCTTTCCGGTAAGGGATTTTTCAACTTCCGAATGCCGTTTTTCTTTCACTGTGGAAAATTAGTTTATGAAATTTACCAGGTAATTTGTTGAAAATTCAATAAGGTTCTTATTGTAACACATGAAAGAATCGTGTACAATTTTATTTAAATTATTTTATGTTTAAGTATTTAGAATCGGCTTCTCCGAGAATACTTTAATTAAAAATGCACATTTCATGAACCCAGTTCTCTTCAATCTTGGTAAATAACCAAATGTTGTTTTATTTCTTTATTTTTCACTAAGCTTTTCCCATTATTCCATTTAATGAGGATATAATAGGCCACCGTATTCCTAGCAACATTGTTGATCTGTGACCCCCCAGCTTTGACTTGACCGAAAAGAGAGAAGACTCAACTTTTGGAAGTTCACCTTTTGACATTTCCATTTTTACTGCCTACTTTAACCACGTGACTCATAAAATATGTGTGGCCCTAATGGAGAAGTTTGGATTTCAGTGCGTTGGGTTTTACTTGCAAATATCATAAGGTTATTTTTCAGTATACTGAATTATTATCATTTAATAATTTCAAATATGGACTTCCTCTGAACCTTAAAATCTTCCTGCTCTTTGATATTTAGAATATTTGCCATTAAGTGATATGAAGACCTAGTTCAGAATTTTATGACAGTTTTTTCTTGTTCCCTGATTTTACAACAATATGCTTTCACACATGCCTTTACATTTTCTTCTAAATTTATTTGCTTCATTTACAAGTCAATACCATTTTAATCCCTTTTTCAAACAATTTAATTTTCATGAATTTTATACCCTACAAAATACTTTGGTGTGCACAATAATTCAGAGCTCTTGTAAAGTGTTTATTTTGAACAGCCATTTTAGATCCTTACTTTAAAATATAAGCCGGTTTTGGAAAAAAAAAAAAAAGTTAATATAATTTTAGATATTTTTAGATAGCTTGTAAGCTAAGCCAGCCATCTAGATCAATTTGACCTATTATTTTACTCCCTTGGCACTTGAATCTAGCTAATCTCTTCATGAAATAATCTTGACTAACACTGTACGCTTCCCTGGGAAATATAAGGATATATATAGCCACAGATTAGCAGCGACAGTAACTTGGCCAGTTTTTTCTTTTCAACTCTCAATATGAGCATTTCAGGATATATGGAGTGCACTTCGGTTAATTTACTTTATCAATGATTAGATAATATATGTTGTTTCCCATTTCATTCTCAATTTACTCCTTACTTTTGTATATTTTTTTCACATGCATCATTTCAAGCAATGAATGTCAATCCCGAATGTTTTTAGAATTTATGGTAGGTGTTGCTTTGTGGCATTTCGAAAATCAGTTTCTGGAGATGTTCTCGTTTAAGTAGGGCCTACAGTATAACTGTGCATAAACAGATGGCATTTGATAAGATTATTTGTATTAAATCTTTTGTGTTGTTAGCTTAAACTGATATTCGATATACAGGAGGCCCCTCTCCAATATTACCTTCAAAATAATTTTGGTAATATTTATACATGAGCAAATATAAACGTGAAATTTTCTTTGAAAATGAAAACTCACTACTGATTGCTACGTGGTTTCATAAATAAAGGAAAATAGGTTTCCTCTAATAATTTGTAATATTTCGTAATTCCCCAAGGAATATTGTTTTTTGTTTTTGATTTTTATTATCAGTAATCTTTACAAAAACAGTTTCTGTACTTAAAAGCATAAAATCTACAATATTCATCTAAATTACTTTCCTTTCTATAAACGAAGGTGGTTTCAGTTTGTAAAGACTTTCTGCTCAAGAAGGACTTTGATGAATTTCCCTATACTATTTCCTCTATACCTTATACGTAATACTCCTAAACGTGCTCTCTCTCTCTCTCTCTCTCTCTCTCTCTCTCTCTCTCTCTCTCTCTCTCTCTCTCTCTCTCTGTATACATAAATATATTATATATATATATATATATATATATATATATATATATATATATATATACACACATACACACACACACACACATATATATATATATATATATATATATATATATATATATATATATATATATATGTGTGTGTGTGTGTGTCTGTGTGTGAGTGTATGTGTGTGAGTGTGTGTGTCTGTGTATATCTTCTATCCTTCTCACCTCACACCATTTAATCTTTGACGGGATTACCAAGTGTCAGGATTCTATTGCTCAGGGGGATCATTCATGATTTAGCCCAGTTAAATGACTTGTGTTGTTCTCTGAAGGAAGAAGAATTAATATTCAAATGTATATATATATATATATATATATAGGTATATATATAGAGGTATATATATAGGTATATATAATAGAAATATATATATATATATATATATGTATATATATATATATATATATATATATTATTTATTTATATGTGTGTGTGTGTCTGTGTGTGTGTTTATTTATATGAATTTTTTATTTTCCATTTTTAAGAAGAATACGAAAAAACAATGTGGAAACAAGAAGAACGCGTCGGAATCTAAGGAAATATTTATTCTGACGTCTCGACGCATATGCTCTGCTGTTTGAATATTGTTAAGTGCCAATAAACATACCGCTACCGAATCACTTTTGAAGATCGATGGAGATTTATCTCCTCACACAGACTTCAAGGAGTTTCTCTCTCTCTCTCTCTCTCTCTCTCTCTCTCTCTCTCTCTCTCGTCAGCTTCCGAATAAGCAAACACTCCCTCGACATCCACTTTTTTTACAGAACAGAAATATAAAAGTAAAACCTATTTGCAGTCTTAAGAGCATTCGGAAACTAGAAGTAACCTATTGGGGGGAACATCTTGCTTTGATCCGCCTCTGAACCAAAGGGAATCTTTTATAGAGCCACAGGTACGTCAAATCAACCATATACGTTAGGAAGAGCTTTTCCATTACGAATAGAAAAAAATCCATCCTCCGTTGTTTCTTACGCTCCCACAGAGACCGGGGTTTGGGGCGGGGGTTGGAGTGGCTAGCCATGGATCTGCCAAACAGCTTTTCTGAAATCGTAAGTAATTTTTTTTTTGAATGGATAACCTCACACAATTGAGGCCTTGGAGTGATCTACCATTTTTACTTGTAATTAATTTATTTGTCTGTCTCCTTTCTTCCCATATAAACTTGAATGGATAAGGTCTATAAACTTGAATGGATAAGATCTATAAACTTGAATGGATAAGGTGTACATGGCATAAAATTTTTTTTCAGTTTTTTCATCCTCTTCACTTTTGATGTACCCTAGTTTTTCTCATATCCCCCAAAACCCCTGAACGTGGGCATTAGTACTGTTTGGTTGTATCACACGAAGCACTGTAATCATCGCTTATAGTTTTTGCAGCGTCCCTTTGATCCTAGCTGCACCCGCTTTTTAGCCTTCTACTATAACTTTTTTTTTTATCTCCGAAATAGTGCAACTGTCTTCCTGGTCACGGCTTGCTACTTTCTGGATCCAATAAAATCGATGTTAAAACAAGGACTTGTGCCGGTGTTTATTAAAGGTAGCAAATGGGACTGACCCACAATCTTATTCTCCAATTTACCTGTTTTCTCCCTTTCATTTAAAATAGTGTTTTCGAGTCCATAAAGAACGTTGGTCACTAAGCTTTTTCGGGTTTTTAGATGCTTTAAACAGTAGCAAATAGGACCGCTCCACTTATCTACTAAAGCGTTCATAAGTTCCTGTAATTCGCTTCAACTACCCTTTGCTATTTTTATTGTGCGATAGTTTTCGTCATGCATTCCTCTCCCAAATTATTGAGCAGCATTATCTCTTCTTTTTCATTGGAGTTTGTATTTCCTTATGCTTTGCTAAATAAATATAATGAAAAATATATTCATACTAAATCCATAATAAATCATCATTGTCGAGACAAATTTCTTAATTCATCATACAAAATCACAATCAAGCAACAAAGAAAGCTCGAAATTTCAAGACATCCAACAGGAAGTGTTCGAGAGCCACCACTAAGGCATTTCGACTCTTATTAAAGGCAATGAAAGCCTTTAGCATCACCCAAACCAGCACACCACACCCTCCCCACCTCACCTTTCCTCTCGACCAGGTCATTGAGTTGCCAACAAGCTTAAGCAAACACCGCATTAATTGGTAGCCAATAAATGATGGTGTTGACACAGGCCTCAAGATTCCTGTGAGCACTTCCCTAAACGCTGAAAGATTTACCAGCCTTTGAAAGATGTCTATTTTTGGCATTCTTCTGATGCAGTCCTGTTGGTAGCTCATTTGATTAAATGCATCAACGAGGTTTGATTTTATCTAGTTTGTTATATCTAGGGAAATGTAGATTAAGTAAAGTAGTCTTGGGATGAGACGTGGAATTCTTGATAAAGTTTTATCTATTTCTCTTTCATCTCTTGAAGATATCAATAAGAACTAAGTTACACGGATTGTACGAAATAGTCTCATCCATTTATGTTATTTTTAAACGATATAAGAAAGCGTTCTTTGGACACCGACCAACTTGAAACCAAATTTATTGAAATTTTCCAGGTAGAGAATATAAGAGAATGTCCCTGTACAAAGGTTCCTTATGAGGATTCTATCAATAGTTGTTAAAAATTCATTCGTTGGAATAGAGATATATTCTATAAGGGATAAATATCTAATAGAAAATACCATTAATGTCTATTAAGTTCTACTTCTGAAGGATAAGATTGAATATTCCACATAAGCAACTCCATTAGAAATTTATATCTTATATCTTAAAAAAAGCCTGCTAGCTTCACTTCAATAAATTTATACGGGATGTAATAGAGCATAATAGTGAAACAGCCAAGAAAGACACACAGATTACAACACTTCAATCTGACTTGTAATTGAAAACAAATATTCCTACTTGCATAACTCCCTTCCATAGGTAAACGAATAAGAATTCATTTAAGCTTATTAGAATTGAAGATAAAAAATAATGCCTAAATTTGGTTATTACATTCTGCTGATCAATACATTTATTGTGGTGCACCAATCTCAAATGGATTGCTGATTACTTTAATCTGATACATGAATAATTTACGGGAAACTTATCTCTTTGGAATATTTTGGTAAAAATAAAACAAAACACAAGATATTCTTCGTAAATTTCGTTGGGTAGCCTTTTACTTTCTCCAGGTAATTCAGTCATACAAAACGTTGTACAACGTACAACTAGCAACAAAACCGGTGTCGCCTGGCCAGACCTGACTTGAGAGATCATTCCCCTCTTGCCCTGAAAGGTGGCCGACGTTAAACAACCTAGACATCGTTAGGATGGCTCGAATGTGAGGAGGAGGGAAAGTACCGATATCACTCAAAGAAATGCGATGAAGAGAGATAACTTTTTAATTCTTTTAAGAAATGTAATCTAATAATATTTCGAAACTAATTCATCAAAATATTTTACCATAACTTTTCATAACCACTGGTGGGGTTATACAGGGTTGCCCACTATCACCACACCTCTTCAACCTATACTTGGAATGGGTTATGAGAATGGCACTTAGAGATTATGAGGGTGGCATAGATATAGGAGGGACAAAAATATCTAACATGAGGTATGCAGATGACATAGTGCTTTTAGCAGAAACTAAGGAGGAACTTCAGAGAGTGTTGAGAATGGTGGAGGAGCAGTGCAGTAGGTATGAATTAGTGATAAATAGAGAGAAAACCAAAAGTATGAAAATTGGACGCCAGAGAGAGGCCTTAGAAATACAGCTATCAGAGGGAGAAGTGGAACAAGTCAATGAGTTTAAATATTTGGGAGTGTTTTTCACAGCAGATGGAAAGATGGAAAGAGCAATTCAAGACCGAATCTCAAGTGGCCAGAAAGCATTTGGAAGGCTAAGAAGAATCTGGAAAGATAGAAATATATCCATTAAGTTGAAAATTAGGCTATTAAGAGCAATAGTAATCCCCACAGTGATATACGGTGCTGAATGCTGGATACTGAAGAAGAGAGAAGAGAAAAAGTTATTAGCCTTTGAAATGAAATGTCTGAGAAGAATCTGTGGTGTAAGATGGGAGGACAGAATTACGAACAAGAGAGTGAGAGAAATGGCTGGTGTTGAGGACACAATTCTGATTAGAGTGGAAGATATTCAGAGGAGATAGTTTGGGCATGTACAGAGGATGGAACAGGACAGATGGCCAAAGATAGTGCTTCATGGTCAAGTGGCCGGAAATAGACCGAGAGGACGACCAAGAGATACATGGGTGAAAACCTTCAAGAAAGCAAATAGAGGCGAGACATTTCAGCAGCTGGCACAGATGGCATTGGATATGAGTCTCTGGAGAGAATGGTGATATCAGATGCAGGACCCAACCCGGAGAATTCCGGACGGGATTTAGTGAGTGAGTGAGTGATTTCTATATAAAATTTTCTTGCATAATATTGGAACTGACTATTCATATTAATATTCATAACACGGAAATACCCTTCGTTTGCATTTTATTAAGCAATTGCTCTCTCTCTCTCTCTCTCTCTCTCTCTCTCTCTCTCTCTCTCTCTCTCTCTCTCTCTCTCACATACATACACACTGTAGCCTACGTATTATATGTAAGGGCTAATAATATATCGTTTCAAATAGCACCTATAGGGTCACCAATTATTATTAAGTGGCCTTTGTTCAAAATTTCGAGGGTAATGAGGTTTAAAGGTTTAGTTGTTGATTTCAGTGTTTTCCTTCGATTTCGATCATGAGCCACGTAGCTCGGTGTGGTTGGGGTCAGCTTTTGTCACGGGCTACTTGGCTCCGGCCCTCTTAGAGAAAAGAGTATTATTTGCTATAACAATTATATTAGTTTAAGGTTGGAGATTTAAAATGCATCATCAGTTAACATAATCTATATTGTTTCAGAAGGGATTGGTTAAAATAAAATATGTGAAATGACATGCAATGAAACTTCATTGGTGCAATATTATAGTGATGATATGGATGTAGGGTTTAAAAGATTAAACTATCAACACACTGTTTACTCAAATTATCTGGTTCGGCGTCAATAACCTTAGATGTCAGGATGACAAAAAACTCCTAATCAATCAGTCAACCAATCAAATTATCTGGGCAAGTCGCTCACTTCCAAGCGAACCCCCTTCCCTGGTGACGATTGCTCAATGCTCAAAGGTCCGAGTCTAGCTGGCTTCAACCTTCCCAAGGCAATAGGAAGTATTTCCTTAGCATTGAGTATTCGTATTATTACGATTTTATTTGTCGTTTCATGTCCTGATGTCCAACACCTTAAAAGTGTTCCCCCTGTAAGCTCTTCAAGAAATCCATTGCTCTCGATATTTGTTCAATCAGTCTTTCGCATATTTACTTCGTTATTTACAGTTTTGATATAATTTTAAACACCTGAAAAGCAAACTGTATGAAATATTGTCCTTTTAGTATTTTGTTTTTCATTGACTAAAAATCTTCCACCAGAAAGATCTCATCATAACTGTGAGACCTTTAAAATTCAAACATGTGGGGATGGGGGTAGAAGGATATAAGCAGGTGGGGGTTAAAAATGATGGTAGAGAGGTGGCAATTGGGTGATCTAAATGTATGGCTTGACGAGGTTTGCTTAGTAACATTTATGAAGTGATGATGATGATGGTAATATCCCTATTGATATCATTTAATATCAATGATTCCAACTCGCAATGAAAACGGGCATAATCGTTCTAACATTGTTTTTAGGTGGCCATTGAACATCTTTGGAACAAGGGATCTTCACCCGAAAGAAATACAATTCCAACACGAACCTGCAAAGTAGTTAGCGGTCTAGTGTGATCCTTGGGAACATCCATATAATATAAAATATTGCATACAGGTAATATATATATATATATATATATATATATATATATATATATATATAGTAGTCTACATAAGGAAAATTGAAAGTTGTGTATATGTAAAAATGCTCAACAGTTTCGTCCGCCAATGGACCTCTTCTTGGAGCGTTTATTATACAAAGAAATATTACACACGTTTGTACATACAGGAAAGGCTTCAAATCATAAAAAAAAAAGATATAATTATACTATTACTACCCAACAGGCAAAAGTTACTTAACAAGGGGATAAAAGTAGTAAAAGTTGAAACTACAAATTTACATGAAAACAAGTAATGGAATGTTTGACAAGCACCCAAGTGAATAAAACAAGCCAAAAAAGAAAGAACTATTGAAAAACATTTTCAAGTTTGTATTGACACTTTACACTATGTAAGATAAAAGGATCCAATTTATATATGCCTGGAGATAAATTAAAATTCTTATTCCTACTATAAAATATACATGCTGATTCAATGACATTCCTCGCATTAAAATCAGTATTCTTGAACAAAGTTTGTGACTGTTGCCAATCTACTGGATAACTACATATATTATTATGTATACAAATGGCATTACTTTTGTTGTTTGTTCTTATATTATACTTATGGTTTAAAATTCGCTTATCTAATGATTTTCCAGATTGTCCAATATAAAAATTTCCACATAAACATGGTATCTTATAAACTATACCCTCATCACTGTCAGGTGTGTTGCAAATCAGATTTGTGCTTATTGTATTCCTATAAGAAAATGCAGTATGAATCCCCAACAATCTAAGAGGAGCGATTACAGACTCAAAATTGGGATGGTATGGTAGGGACAGAAAATTAGTTTTACTTATCATATTCCTTTGGGGCGAATAAAAAGATTTTCTTGCAAGTGCCAGGCTTTTGTCTATGTCTTGTGTGCTAAAATTATTCTGAAAACCTATTTGATATATATTTCTGAATTCTTCGTCAATATATTCGGGACTGCAAATATTGAGGGCTCTTAGGAACATAGACCTTAATGCAGACAGCTTAACGTCTGATTTATGACATGAATAGTTATCTATTATAAGATTGTTGTTTGTGGGTTTTCTGTATATCTTGAATTTAAAATTAGAGTTCATAGTTGACCTTATGACTGTCACATCTAAAAATGAAATAGCGCCATTGTCTTCTTTTTCGACGGTAAAAGTTATGGAGGGGACTAGATTATTGAGATCACTTAAAATTTTATGAATATCAGAGCAAGCTTTTAGTATAGCAAATACGTTGTCAACGTATCTCACCCAGAAAATGTCGTCTAATAAAATTGCTCTAGCTATTCGACTTTCAAAAAATTCCATATAAATATTCGATAAAACTGGTGACAAACAATTACCCATCTTCGTGCTGAGGAAGATTACATCTGTAATATATATATATATATATATATATATATATATATATATATATATATATATATATATATATATATATATATATATATACAGAGAGAGAGAGAGAGAGAGAGAGAGAGAGAGAGAGAGAGAGAGAGAGAGAGAGAGAGAGAGAGAGAGAGAGAGAGAGAGAGAGAGAGTGTTACAAGGATTTTGGATGTCTCAAAGAAGTTTTAGTGCATTCGCAGAGACTCCATTTGCTCTTTGGTAGAGCGATTTAGTTTAAGGACTTGGGGAGTTCTTATGATCTTATCTAACTTATTCTAGAAATCGAGAGAGAGAGAGAGAGAGAGAGAGAGAGAGAGAGAGAGAGAGAGAGAGAGAGAGAGAGAGAGAGAGAGAGAGAGCAGCTGCTAGAATAATGCAAACGAAGGATATATCATTCCGACGTATATTAATTGGAATAGTCAGTTCCTACAATATTTAAGGATTTTCCATATGAAAATGTATTAAGGAATTCAATTATATGGGTGTGATTATATTTTTCGATAACTATTCTCGAAAGCCATTGCATTTCTTAAAAGAATAAGAGATAAGACCTCTCTATCTCTTTCATATATATATATATATATATATATATATATATATATATATATATATATATATATATATATACATATATTATATATATATTATACATATATATATATATATATATATATATATATATATATATATATATATATATATATATATATATATACAAGTTTATTACAAGTCTACCGTATATATTCCTGTCGAATTCAGGAATCTGTTTTTAGACTTGAAATCAACCCTTCACTATGATAGCTGATTAGTGAGTTTGCAACACGTGGTTATTTATCATGAATCTATATCAATAACAACGTGTTGCAAACACCAATCAGCTATCATAGTGGAGATGAGTTTATTTCAAATCTAAGCACAGATTCCTGAATTCGACAGGAATATGTACGGTAGACTTGTAATAAACTCGTATATGTCTTGATAGCATGGTTGGTTACAGTCTCTGCCAGCATGGTTTCGGCTAAGAGGCATAGGTTCGAATTTCTGCCAAGCCAGAAGCTGTTATCATTAATGAATTTCTAGTGGATATTCATTCCTAAAGATAGAATTCGATAATAAATGGCATTGTGGTTGATATTCACATTAATTAAAATCAAAAGTGTTAGTCATATATATATATATATATATATATATATGTATATATATATATATATATATATATATATATGTGTGTGTGTGTGTGTGTGTGTGTGCGGGTTTTTTTTTTTTTTTTTTTTTTACTTGCTAAGTTACAACCCTATTTGCGTCCGATCTATCGGAGTCCAGACATGGATGGCTATATATGAAAAGTCTGGGACTCACTGACGGGTGTTAATTACCAGGAGCCTGCATGGTGAGGAGCAGGTATGCTGGCTGATTAGCTCGCCACTCAACTGGCTGAAGCGGGGTCATTTCATTCATAAAAAATACCTGAAGTACTGTATATGCTGTATTTAATTGTAGCACCTCTTTGGCCCACATTTTGAGGTTCCTTACCTCTAGCATCATGGGCTTTTTGACCTCTTATTTTGAGGTGCCTTACTTCTAGGATTTGAGGTTCTTTGACCTCTATTTTGAGGTGCCTTATCTCTAGCATTACGGTTTTTTACCTCTATTTAGGTGTTTTACTTTAGCTTTATGACCTCTATATTTTTAGGTGCCTTATCTCTGGTATTAGGGTTTTTTTTTTTACCTCTAGTTTTAGGTGCCTTAACTTTAGCTTTATGGGCTTTATGACCTCTATTTTTAGGTGCCTTATCTCAAGCCTTAGGGGCTTTTTACCTCTATTTTTATGTGCCTTATCTCTAACATTAAGGGCTTTTTTACCTCTATTTTTAGATGCCCTACCTCTAGCACTAGGGGAATTTTGGCTTGTATTTTGAGGTGCCTTATCTCTATCATTAAGGTCTTTTTTACCTCTATTTTTAGGTACCTTAACCTTAGCTTTAGGGGCTTTATGACCTCTATTACGAGGTGCCTTATCTCTACGTTAGGGGCTTTTTTACCTCCTATTTTAAGGTGCTTAACTAGCATTAGGATCTTTTTTTACCTCTATTTTTAGGAGCCTAATCTATAGCATTAGGGGCTTTCAGACCTCTGATTTTGTGGTGCTTTATGTCTAGCATTAGGGGATTTTTTACCTCTATTTTTAGGTGCCCTAACTTTAGATTTATGGGCTTTATGACCTCTATTTTTAGGTGCCTTATCTCTGGCATTAGGGGCCTTTTTTACCTCTATTTTTAGGTTCCCTATCTCTAACATTAGGAGCTTTTTTCCTCTATTTTTAGGCACCTTATCTCTAGCATTAGGGGCTTTTTGACTTCTGTTTTGTTGTGCCTTATCTCTACCGCTAGGGACTTTATGACCTCTATTTTAAGGTGCCTTATCTCTAGCATTAGGGTTTTTTTACCTCTTATTTTGAGGTGCCAGGTGCCTTATCTCTAGCATTAGGGGATTTTTTACCTATATTTTGAGGTGCCTTTTCTCTAGCATTAGGATCTTTTTTACCTTTGATTTTAGGTGTCTTAACTTTAGATTTAGGGGTTTTATGATCTTTGATCCAAGGGATTAACCGGTGATAAAGTGTAGGACAGAGGTAGATGGAGAACGCCTGCCAGAAACATCGTCCCCACATAAAAGTGGGAAAAGATGCAGATAAAGAAGAAGATGACCTCTATTTTTAGGTGCCTTATCTCTAGCATTAGGGGCTTTTTGACCTCTGATTTTGAGGTGCCTTATCTCTAGCCTCTAGCATTAGGGGCTTTTTGACATTATTTTGAGTGCCTTATCTCTAGCATTAGGGGCATTTTGACTTATATTTTGAAGTGCCTTGTCTCTAACATTAGGAGCTTTTTTACCTCTATTTTTAGGTTCCTTATCTCAAGCATTAGGGGGTTTTTGACCTCTGTTTTGAGGTGTCTTATTTCTAGCACTAAGGACTTTTTTACCTCTATTTTGAGGTGCCTTATCTCTAGCATTAGAGGTTTTTTAACTTGTATTTCAAGGTGCCTTATCTCTAGCATCAGAGTCTCTTTTTACCTCTATTTTGAGGTGCCTTATCTCTAGCATTAGGGTTTTTTTTACCTCAATTTTGAGGTGCCTCATCTCTAGCATTAGCTGACTTTTCACCTCTATTTTGAGGTGCCTCATCTCTAGCATTAGCTGACTTTTCACCTCTATTTTGAGGTGCCTTATCTCTAGCATTAGGGTTTTTTTTTACCTCTATTTTGAGGTGCCGCATCTCTAGCATTAGCTGACTTTTCACCTCTATTTTGAGGTGTCTTATCTCTAACATTTGGGGCTTTTTGGCCTCCATTTTGAGGTGTCTTATCTCTAACATTAGGGGATTTTTTTACCTCGATTTTGAGGTGCATTACTTCTAGCATTAGAGGCTCTTTGACCTCTATTTTTAGGTGCCTTATTTATAGCACTAGGGGCTCTTTACCTCTATTTTTATGAACCATATATATAGCATTAGGGGCTTTTTGACCTCGATTTTGAGGTGCATGACTTCTAGCATTAGAGGCTCTTTTACCTCTATTTTTAGGTGCCTTATTTATAGCATTAAGGGCTTTTTACCTCTATTTTAGGAGCCTTATATATAGCCTTAGGGGCTTTTTGACCTCGATTTTGAGGTGCATTACTTCAAGCATTAGAGGCTCTTTGATCTCTATTTTTAGGAGCCTTATATATAGCATTAGGGGTTTTGTTTTACCTCGATTTTGAGGTGCATTACCTCTAGCATTATAGGCTCTTTGACATCTATTTTTAGGTGTCTTATTTATAGCATTAGGGGCTTTTTGACCTGCATTTTCAGGTGCATTACTTTTAGCATTAGAGGCTCTTTGCCCTCTATTTTCATGTTCCTTATTTATAGCCTCAGGGGCTTTTTGACCTCGATTTTTAGGTGCATTACTTTTAGCATTAGAGACTCTTTGACCTCTATTTTTAGGTGCCTTACTTATAGCATTAGGGGCTTTTTGACCTCGATTTTGAGGTGCATTACTTGTAGCATTAGAGGCTTTTTGACCTCTATTTTAGGTGCATTATTTATAGCATTAGGGGCGTTTTGATCTCGATTTTGAGGTGCATTACTTCTAGCATTAGAGGCTCTTTGACCTCTCTTTTTAGGTGCCTTATTTATAGCATTAAGGGCCTTTTTACCTCGATTTTGAGGTGCATTACTTGTAGCATTAGAGGCTCTTTTACCTCTATTTTTAGGTGCCTTATTTATAGCATTAGGGCCATTTTTACCTCAATTTTTTTGCCTTATTTCTAGCATTAAGGGTTTTTAACCTCTTTTTTGAGGTGCCTTATTTCTAGCATTAAGGGATATTTTACCTCTATTTTGAGGTGCCTTATTTCTCGTATTAGGGGCTTTTTTTTACCTTTATATCAAGGTGACTTACCTCTAGCATTAAAGGCTATTTGACGTCTTCGTTTAAAGGCTCTTCGTTGCTGTTCTCTTCTGTCTGTTCTAGTTTTTCAAGTTCTTTAGGTTTTCGGTTTCCTTTGGTATTTCATCTTCCAGTTTCCTTAGTTCGTCGATTTCCTTTTAGATTTCATCGTATTCTTTCCTAGTTCATCATTTTCCTTCTAGATTTCAAGAGAGATTTCAGTGACGTGTGTCCTCAGTTCGTCCGATTCCTCAGAGAAATCGATGGCATCCATGTCTTTTTCCATATGGGCGATGGGTAAAGACAGGAATGCAATAAATTTTCTCCGCATACGTCATCACGCTAAAGTAAACGACGAGTAACACAATATATTTACCAATACGATCTGGATGTCCTATCTTCAATGCCGAAT
>NC_090752.1:79476397-79486397 GCF_036898095.1 Palaemon carinicauda
AAAAGGTTTGTTGATTGGACATTTCTTCTTTTCACTCAAACGCAAGGAGCTACGGCTGGATATAAATGTTAATTTTTATGTATTTATCAATGTTAAAGCTTAATTTACCCTATACTGATAGATTAGCATCATATTAACATCATTTAATATACTTGTATAACAACTTCAGTCTAGTCATCATACTTTTGCAAGCATTAAAACCCGAATATTGATGTGAATCTATTAATTATATACATACCTCTTTGCTCGTTTCTAAAAATGTATAAAGAAACAATCTTGAGAGAGATTTAGCACGCATCAGTTGAGTAAGATTAAATTACAAGTAAATAACCCTTTAGAAAAAGGGATCTTCTGGTCGGAAGTCAGAATAACTGTGGAAACCAAAGAGACAGAGCAAACCAAAAGGCAGAAGAGGATTAAGAAAATCCCTTAAAGGGATGAAAGAAATTCCCCCAGACTTCTGAGATAAGATAAGAACGATATGAAAACCAAGCGGCTTTGGGGAAGAGAAACAACTGATCACAAAGAAGACACGTAAGGGACAGAACCTTACATTAAAACTTAAGCGATTTGTCCATTAAGTAGCAATGAGCCAGTAGATTTTCTTTTCAATACGATAGAAATTGTAAGGGTATGTTCTAAATCAAAGTCTAGTGAAATAGTTCTTGAGAAATCATAACAAAACGTTTTAATAAAATGGAAATTAGCATTAGGAAGAAAATATAGTTTGACTTTCATCCTGTGTTCCATGAAGTATACATATATATATATATATATATATATATATATATATATATATATATACATATATATATATATATATATGTATATATATATATATATATATATATATATATATATATATATATATATATATATATACAAATATTATTTACATTCATACAAACATATTCGAAGATTTTTTTACCAGCTCAGTTATTTTAGATAAAAACCCAACTTTCGCTACCAGAGATGTAAAGTCAGGCATTATGGTGGAATTTACTAAGTCAGCTTTACACATCGGAGAAGCTTCTTCACAAAGGAGCTGATTATTTGATACAACAAATCGAAGTTTAATTAGACCGAGGCCAGTATCAGGATGTCTTGTAGCTAAGACACACCCGTTTCTTATAACAGAACCTAGGGTCAAATTCTGGGCTAGGAAAAGGCTACACGGCCGAAGTTCATTTAAACCTATTGGTCCATTTACGTAAATTGTGAATAAGATGTCGAGGGATTTAATGCGTTGCAATCACACTGGAGAAAGACATGTAGTTGTCCATTTTTAACCCTCGCCCACTCCAAAAGCCTGATGATTAACCATTTCAAACTACTATTGTATATATATATATATATATATATATATATATATATATATATATATATAGATAGATAGATAGATAGATAGATAGAGAGAGAGATAGATAGATAGATAGATAGATAGGAATAACAGTAAGAAACAGAAAGAGCAACATGAGCAAGAGAGTAAACTAGAGTAGAGGATATTCTTACATGTTAGATAGATAAATGGACATTGGCAGGCCATATATTGAGAAGGGCAGTTAATAGATAGACAAGAAGAATAACAGAATGAGTCCCTAGAGATTATTATTATTATCATTATTATTATTATTATTATTATTATTATTACTAGCCAAGCTACAACCCTAGTTGGAGAAGCAAGATGCTACAAGCCCAAGGGCTCCAACAGGGAAAAATAGCTCAGTGAGGAAAGGAAATAAGGAAATAAATAAATGATGAGAATAAATTAACAATAAATCATTCTAAAAAAAGTGACAACGTCAAAACAGATATGTCCTATATAAACTATTAACAACGTCAAAAACAGATATGTCATATATAAACTAAAAAAAGACTCATGTCAACCTGGTCAACATGAAAGCATTTACTCCAACTTTGAACTTTTGAAGTTTTACTGATTCAACTACCCGATTAGGAAGATCATTCCACAACTTGGTTACAGCTGGAATAAAACTTCTAGAATACTGTGTAGTATTGAGCCTCATGATGGAGAAGGCCTGGCTATTAGAATTAACTGCCTGCCTAGTATTACGAACAGGATAGAATTGTCCAGGGAAATCTGAATGTAAAGGATGGTCAGAGTTATGAAAAATCTTATGCAACATGCATAATGAACTAATTGAACGACGGTGCCAAAGATTATTATCTAGGTCAGGAATAAGAAATTTAATAGACCGTAAGTTTCTGTCCAACAAATTAAGATGAGAATCAGCAGCTGAACACCAGACAGGAGAAAAATACTCAAAACAAAGTAGAATGGAAGAATTAAAACACTTTTTCAGAATAGATTGATCACCGAAAATCTTGTAAGACTTTCTCAATAAGCCAATTTTTTTGCAATTGAAGAAGACACAGACCTAATGTGTTTCTCAAAAGTAAATTTGCTGTCAAGAATCACACCTAAAATTTTAAAAGAGTCATACAAATTTAAAGAAACTATCAATACTGAGATCCGGATGTTGAGGAGCCACCGTCCTTGACCTACTTACAATCATACTTTGAGTTTTGTTAGGATTCAACTTCATACCCCATAATTTGCACCATGCACTAATTTTAGCTAAATCTCTATTAAGGGATTCACCAACCCCAGATCTACATTCAGGGGATGGAATTGATGCAAAGAGAGTAGCATCATCTGCATATGCAACAAGCTTTTTTTCTAGACCAAACCACATGTTATGTGTATATAGTATGAAAAGTAATGGGCCAGGAACACTACCCTGTGGAACACCGGATATCACATTCCTATACTCTCTATGGTGCCCATCAACAACAACCCTTTGAGATCTATTACTTAAAAAATCAATAATAATGCTAAGAAACGACCCACCCACTCTCAACTGTTTGAGTTTGAAAACAAGGGCCTCATGATCAACACGGTCAAAGGCAGCACTAAAATCAAGGACAATCATACGAACTTCCTGACCACAATCAAGGGATTTATGTACAGCATTGGAGATTGTAAGAAGGGCATCACATGCTCCAAGGCCTTTACGAAAACCAAATTGCAAACTAGGGAATAGATGATTACCTTCAGCAAACCTATTAAAACATTTTGCCAGAAGATGTTCCAAGAAATTTTAGATATTATGGGAGTTATGGAAATTGGGCGGTAATCAGTGGGACTTGAGCTACCACAAACACATTTACATAGAGGAGTAACATTACCAATTCTCCAACAAGTGCTAAAATCTCCTCTTCTTGCTAACTTGCGCAAAATAACAGATAACTTTAGAGCCAAGAAATCTGCTGTCTATAAAAAACAAAGGAAAAATACCATTTGGGTCTACACCTCCATAAGCATCAAGGTCCATCAACAGAGCTTTAATCTCACGAGATGGGAAAGCTAAACTAGTTAGTTTAGCCTCGGGAAAACGGGAATGAGGAAGTTCAAGTTTTTCATTAGTCTGGTTACTGTCAAAAACATCAGCCAAAAGGGTTGCCTTTTTCTTTGGACAGTGAGTGACTGAGCCATCTGGTTTAATTAAAGGATGAACTGTTGCATATACACCAAAGAGTGGCGATTTAAGGGTAGACCACCATTTATGTTCCTGAGTTGTACCAGAAAGGGTTTCTTTTATGGTTAAATTGTACTCCTTTTCAATTGAGGCATAAACTCTCTGAGCAAAAGCTCGAAGCTGAGTATAGTTGTTCCAGGTCAAATCTGATCTGTTACCCTTCCAAAGGTGATAGGCCTCCTGCTTCTCCAAATAAGCACGTCTACAATCATCATTGAACCACGGTTTGTCCTTCAATCGGTACCTTAGCACACAAGAAGGGATACGCCTATCAATTATGTTGACTAGATTCACATTCATAGGGACAACAGGATCTACACTACTATATAATTGTGACCAATTCAAGCACAAAAGATCATGCAAAATCCCATTCCAGTCAGCTTGGGATTTCATATAAATTTTACAAGAGTATGATATATCAGGGACAGGCTGCTCAGTCTTCACTACTAATGAAATCACGGCATGATCAGATGTCCCGACTGGAGAACCAACCTTACTAGTTACAACTCCAGTGGAGTCAGTGTATACGAGGTCCAAGCAATTACCAGACCTGTGAGTAGCTTCATTTATGATTTGCTCACAACCTGATTCAGAGGCAAAGTCTAAAGCTCTTAATCCATGACGATCGGTAGGAGAGATAGAACTAACCATTAAAATCACCAACAAAGACAAAAGAAGCCTTTTTATAATCTTCTGTAAAGCAGGGGAACGGAGAGAAGTCGTTAGATTGACGAACTAAGGAAATTTTGCGGGTATAGACTGGCATTGAAAGACTTTAAAGGAAGGACATCTCTGAAGCCTTTGTCCTGCAGTGATATAGCAATGGCTGATGATGATGATGTTATATATTATGTATATGTGTGTGGTTGTGTCCATTGAAATCAACAAATTTATATATATATATATATATATATATATATATATATATATATATATACATACATATATATATATATATTTATATATATATATATATATATATATATATATATATATATATATATATATATATACATATATATAGTTAGTATACACAGCTGTTAATCCCTTCTGATGTCAATGCGTGAGATATTTAAGCCAGGTTCCATGGACCGTGATTGGTCCAGGAAAACCCTTTGCCACCCCAACTCTCCAGCCAAAAGCTCATTCTTAATGTATTTGAGGGGCATTTGGAGGCTTTTCTGGTGGCATTATTTTCCAAAAAATGCATTGCCTGCAACAGATAATATAATGACCTAAATTCACATACCTGGTTAAGGGGACAAAAGAAATTCTCCAATAATTTCTGTTTGCATGTAATATTATGTTGGTATATAGTTATCAAGTCAGAAAATGATTTTACCTTTTTTTTCACAGGAATGCTCATGATAATTTTCACCAAGTTCACATTAAAACTAATCACTAAATCACATTTCCAAATAAATTAGATTTCAAAATTCCAGTTCTTATCCATCTCTAGTAGATGTGATATACATAATAAAATACATCACAACTGTCCGATTAAGATACTTGTCCCTTGTCTACGTTGTCCTTTTTGGTTAATGAAATATAGCAACTGTTCGAAACTGTAAATGTCATGGCCATGAACAAAACATATGCTGCACAAGTTTATTGACATGTTTATCAAACGTTATGCCGTGTGTTATCGATAATTGTTTTTATTTATTAATTTAGTGTGTGTGTATGTTTTTTTTTTCCACAAGGCGTGAGATTGTGGTAACTGCGCCTGAGTGCGTGATACGAGGCTAAACTGCAGGAGTCTCACCCATGATCCATGGCAGTTGACAGGAATGTATACATTTTTGTTCGTGTGTGTATGTGTGTTTTACTAGTTTCATTGAAAGACAGAAAATTGTTTACATTTACTGTCACAATTTGAGTAGAAAATTGCTTAAATTTACTGTCAATTTCAGTAGAAAATTGCTTAAATTTACTGTCACAATTTCAGTCCCTATCAATGAACTTCCTTTGAGAAGTTTTCTTTTCGACTCAAGTTCGTAAGCGGATAAGTGATGGCCATCTTAAAATTATCTTTTCTATTTCTGTTTTCGATACTGCGAACTTTCGAACTGTTTTCGGTTAATAATCATGCATACATACATACATACATAATGTACGTATATACATACTTACAAGTCAGTGCCTTTTACATTCTTTTTGTACTACACAGTAATATTTCTTTTAATCTTTTCCTTACCACTGACTTTATATATGTCTGAGTCATTTTTTCTCAGACAATACGTATATCCGTAATTTTTTAATCATATTAAGTTAAAAGATTGTGTAAATCACCTACTTGTCAACATGGATAGTTGGTCTCTTTCACGCCCTACAAATATTCATCAAATTTGAGGCTAGTTAATATATATATATATATATATATATATATATATATATATATATATATATATATATGTATATATATATATATATATATATATATATATATGTATATCTATGTATATATATCAATATATATATATATATATATATATATATATATATATATATATATATGTGCGTGTGTGTGTGTGTGTGTTTGTGTATGCATACAAGTATGTATATATAATGTATATAGAAGTGTATATATATATATATATATATATATATATATATATATATATATATATATATATATATATACAATCTCATAACGTTAACCGTCAGTCCCATAAAATGGATGAAAGATGGATAGCATTGAAAAATGATCCTTTCAATCCCCATCGATCTGACAGAGAGCGAAAAAGCCATTGCTGCCCCAAGTCCATTGGAGCCCGACATGTCAAAGAGATGTCTTTCGCTGATCCGAGTCAATCATAAGACACATAAGTTTCACCCATTGATTTCGTATAACTTGGCTGGCGATTTTCAAAAAAGAAGGAAAAGGGTGGGGGGGGGGGGGGTTGTATACCGCCGTGATTTCCTCTTCTTCCTTCTCCCCGTCCCAATAGTTCCATGATCTCTTCCCCCCCACCCTTTTACTCGCCAATAGCTCCGAGATCTTTCCCTCACCCCCCCCCCCCCCTCTCTCTCTTTCCCAATTCCAGGACCAACTCAAGGAAACCGAATGGAATCTCTTCCAATTGGGGATATCGGAGATGGCCTTCTTCCTGCCATTTACTTGATCATATCTTTCTTGTCGTGTGTGTCTTATTTCCTCTTACTAAACTTTCCCTCCGGATTCTTATCTTCCGCTGTTTTTTTTTCATATTGTTTGCCTTGATTTTCTCTTCGCTGCAGGAAATACGAATGACCTCAATCTCGAGCAGTTATAAACGTTAAAGGAAAAACGTTCCCATATTTTGGGGGAAACGACACGAACCGGAATGTAAGGATATAAATTATCCTAAAATTATCCATACGGTCAATAAGTACTCTTGTATGTAAAAACTTTTATATGAATTAATTAAAATTATGATGGGAAATTGATTAAAATATCCCATGAAATTCATTAATATGGACACATATGCATATATAATTGTACAAACATAGAAGATAAAGAAGTCGTACAGGCCATGATACAAAATTACCAGGTTACAACGTGAACCACAGGAGAGAGAGAGAGAGAGAGAGAGAGAGAGAGAGAGAGAGAGAGAGAGAGAGAGAGAGAGAGAGGAGAGAGAGAGGCTGACCCATAGCATTGAAGATTATTCTATAAAGAACATCTGATTCAATATAAACTCTAAGTGATTCAATATAGAGATGAGGCGTTATATGGGAAACAGAACACAAGACTGTCTACAATATAAAATTTGTGCGTAATGAATATCTGCCAAGCGAAAGATCGTATTATTTTTTAATAAGTAATTTGTTATAGCAGATATGCCGGATAATAGATCGCACTATCATTTGCAGCAATAAATCTGCCGACCAACACGTCACAATAATTGTTCCGTAGATGATATAAATTGCAACATAAAATCTGACGAAAAAACAGAAAAAATATTGCAGTATAATTTCTAATACTAAATCTGTAGTTTAAAACTTCACAGTACAATTTGCAACGCAAAATCCGCCTTGTAACGCAAGTATATGATGTTGGTATATCATTTGCAATAGGAAATCTGGCTTGTATTGGTTCGATATATTTGCAACAGCAAATATCTCAGGCAACGCATCGATCTATGATTTGCAACATGGCAAAATCTGTCGAGCAACAGATCTAAGTATTATCTGCAATAGAATATTTATCAAACAACATATCACAGTATCATTTGCAATAGAATATCTGCCGAGCAAAAAGATTGCAGTTGTATTCACAACAGAAAAATTCAAGCATAGAAATGGAATAATTGGAAGATTAAAGAAGAGAACGAATGATGCGCCTGAGATATAGATGGTATTGGATTCCACTAACTGCCAAGTGTAAATCAAGCAAAGTGGTGTTGCATTGCGTATCGGGCTGCCGCCCTCTTACCGTATTTTTCAATTACCCCGATTTGCGACTGAAACCTACCCCGGTGCGCGAGGTTCAGATATACTTTTCTCTTGTTATTTCTTTTACAGTCGCAGCATTATCTTGTCTTTTTTTTACTGATACTGCAATGGTTCAAGGCTAGATAATACGGTTGCAGGGTAATATAACTATTTTTATATATGTCTTTATTCAAGGTATTAAGGAGATCATTGATCCAGACCTCTTTTCTGGTGTAGGGGGTTGCGAGGAACATGAAAAGCGTGAGAGAGAGAGAGAGAGAGAGAGAGAGAGAGAGAGAGAGAGAGAGAGAGATGAGAGTTTTGTGTTCGTTATAGTTTTGTGATTGTGTGTATATCTTATACATGTATATGATGGGAGTATATATATATATATATATATATATATATATATATATATATATATATATATATATATATATATATATATATTTATATCTATCTATCTATATATATATATATATATATATATATATATATATATATATATATATATATCTATATATCTATATATCTATATATATACACACACACACACACACACATATATATATATATATATATGTATATATATATATATATATATATATATATATATATATATATATATGTATATATATATATATATATATATATATTTATATGTATATATATTCACACACATATATACTGTATGTATATATATATATATATATATATATAGATATATATATATATATATATATATATATATATATCTATATATATATATATATATATATATATATATATATCTATATATATATATATATATATATATATATATATATATATCTATATATATATATACATACATACATACATACATACATAAATACATACATGCGTTGTGTGTGATGTGTTTCATACAGCCAAAAAAAGTTACTTAATCAAAACAAGAATGTAACTAAATACGTGTATTTCAAGCTAATAGCAGTAACAAGGTCGCTGATCAGAGTGACTTTCTAAGATCAAAGGTAGGAAAGCCTTTGGCTAATATGTCTTGGGGCAGTGATCGGGACGAATATTATTTGTAATATCCTCTAAATAAAGATTCTTCAGATCAATGTGTGTATGTATATATATATATATATATATATATATATATATATATATATATATATATATATATATATACATATATATATACATATATATGCATATATATATATATATATATATATATATATATATATATATATGCATATATATAAACATATATATATATATATATATATATATATATATATATATATATATATATATATATATAGTTTTAGACTCATATGTGTGTGTATGTATGTATAATGTATATATTATTCCTCCCATCATTACTAAGCATGGGTAGAATTGCAAAAGATGATAGAAAATATTATTATTAATATAATTTTCATTATTATTATTACTTAGCAGGATGCTATAAGACCAAGCGCTCCAATAGGGAAGATAGCCCAGTTAGGAAAGAAAATCAAGAAATAAACTACAAGAGAATTTTAAGAACTACAACAACATTAAGGTAAATCTTTCATATGTAAGATATATAAACTTGAAAATAAAAAGGAAGAAAAATAAGATAGAATAGTGTGCTCGAGTGTACCCTTAAGAAAGAGAACTCAACCCCAAGACAGTAGAAGACCATGGTACAGAGGCTATGGCACAATAAAGAAGAGTTATGCACAAACCTCTATAAATGTTTAATGAATATACATACTTAGGTCAGAGAGTTAAGTGTTTCTTCAGGACACGAAACTGAAATTAAAAGAAAGATAAGCATGGGATGGAGAATATTTGATAAACAAAAAGAGATTTTGAAAATAAAAAGCGTGTTTCTCTAAAGAAAAAAGTATTTAATCAAATGGTTCTACCAGTTTTAACTTATGTATCAGAAACTTGTAGCATTACTAAACCTGAGAGCATAGGCTGGTTATAACTCAAAGAACTATGGAAAGAATAATAATGGGACTAATACTAATAAACATAAAAAGAGC
>NC_090752.1:79491397-79493897 GCF_036898095.1 Palaemon carinicauda
AAAACATTTAGGCAGAATTAAACTTTTCTTGGATTCGTAAATGGTAATTGTAAACATTGAAACACATTCTACTGATATTCAAGTTGCGACCTCTATGCTGTATCAATGCTGTAACAAAAAACAAAAAAAGTCAATCTATAGAAAGCAATATTTTGGGGTTTACGCCATACAAAGAAAGAGAAAGTTAGTCCTTTCTAAATTATAGTTGTCTAATGTTAACAAATCTGTTTCGTCTATTTTACAAAGGTTTAGTTTTTTTCTTTCTTGCTGATGATTTATTGACAGGAGTCATTCTAACGATACGAATGAATGGTTCTAATCCGCACATTTATGTTTTCTCAGTTACAATTTTCTCTTTAAAGGTTTAAAGGTCGCTCATGAATGGCAGAAGCAAGGGACAGTGAAAATGCCTCACAGTCAAGACAAAGCCCTAGAGACTAATCATATATACATATCAACGTCCAAGACCCCTCTCCACCCAAGCTAAGACTTGCTGTTGACTCAGCATGTAGACATGTAGGTTCCACTAAACCACTCATCCTTAGCTCACAAGGTTGATGAGATTGCAGACAACGCAAGAAACTATCGAGTTTGAGCAGGACTCGATCTCCCGTCCTAAATAGGGACGTTTCCAATAGGCTACCACAACTCCAAATTTTTGAGCTTATTTAAGTTAAACACCCGTTTAGTAGCTAAATTAAAATGCAAAGTGACATCGTTAAAAGGAAACCCTCGACTGTTATCAAATTTAAGCATTTTAAGATTTATGTAATGCATTGATTACGAATATTTTTTTTTTATTTTTATTTTTCCGACCATCAAGCGCTGGAATTCAATGTCCCCTCAAGATAGAAATCTCCCATGGACAGTGACTTGTTTGATTGAGCTTTGATATCTCCATCGATAAGAACAGAAACGATCGAGGCTTTGTAGAAAATTGAAATGGATAGTGAAATAGTGATAGCGCGACAGACATTGGACACGGTCTTGTTCTCTGCTGTATGAAGTTTATCCCAAGTTAACGCATGAAAATATAAAAAGATATGCTTCATATGTGGTACAGAGCATGGCAACCACTGTGATGGAGTGCTATTACATCTAAAGAAATGTTAATAATTTTATAAGAAACTTAGATTAATCACTATGACCTAAGTCTTATCAAAAATCAAAACAACGGATGTAATAAAGTACCTACATGGACATATATGAAACAGATTCACATGATTAAATGATTTTCAAGACTGTTGTTAATGGTCCTCGTTAAGTAAAGTTAGTACCAATCGCATTGGCTACAGTCGGTTCATGAAAATAACGATGATGATGTTATTGTCTTTGTTGCCCCATGACAGAGCTTTTGACCGCACTTCACGTACTGACAGGCCATAAACAAATGAGAGTTTGAATCGATGCATTATCCGCTTTAGTCGAAATTCCTAGAACCATGTGACCCTCATCTCGGAAATATTGTGTGAAGAACTATCAAAATGATGATAATTTACTGACGTTTTTCTTCCTAGAATTTTTATCGTTCTTTTACTTTTTAGACGGCTAATCTTCGCAAAACCATAGAAATAGAGCCTTTTGAAATACTGTGAATTTTTGTTGTTGGAAAATAGTGTATAGTCACATTCTTCCCCCTTGATAGAATCTTCTCTCTCCTCATAACTTTGTCATCTTTACTTGGCCCCCTCCTAAATTTAATATGACTTTAGCTTCTTCTTCGTTTGATGAAGTTACAGCCTTCGGTTCCCTGTTTCCGCTTCATTTACCCTTTGATTAATCTAATACTGCCTCTCCCATCCAGCAGTTGTTATACCAGCAGTTTGTCCCATGACATTTTCCTGTAAAATGTATTGAGAAATCGTGTTGATTATTAAGGGTATATTCTATTACGTCTAATATTTTCTCTTCTAACCTGGGATTTTATCATACGGACAAGATATCTAAATCCTTTGTAGATAATACAATACTGTAATTTTTTTTTATATCATTAGGATATTGCTCTAATTATGATTGTAAGTAGGCCAAGGACAGTGGCTCCTCAATATCCAGATCTTTGTATTGATAATGTTTCTTTAACTATATACAACTTCTTTAACATTTTAGGTGTAATTCTTGATCGTAGATTTACTTTAGAAAAACACTTTCAGTCTCTCTTCTTTAATTGCTCAATTGTTTATTAACAAAGTGTTTAAAGACATTGGGTGATCGATCTATAGTGAAGAAAGGATGTAATTCTTTCCTTCTAACTTTTTTTTTGAGTATTTTCCTTTCTGATCTTCATCTTCTGACTCTCATCTTAATTTGTTGGACAAAAGCATGCGGTCTATTAAATTCCTTATTTCTGATCTGGATATTAATTTCTGACACCGTCGTTCAGTTAGTTCTTTTCATACTTCTGACCATCCTTTGGATCCAGATTTTCCAAGACTATACCATTCTGTGTAGTACTAGGTATGCAGTTAATTTTAGCAGTATTGTTTTCTTCATCATAAATCTC
>NC_090752.1:79498897-79501397 GCF_036898095.1 Palaemon carinicauda
TCATCTATACTAACCTTTCTACAACTTCTAAACAGTCACACATTTATTGTTCTTTCAAATTTATTTACACCTAATACATGACCTAACCTGTTGATCTAAAGTACTTTGACATTTTTTTATTTGGATTCAACAACATACACACTTAACTTCCCTAAAGTAGAGCTGACTTAGCAGTTTCTTTATACATACAAATCGTGGCTTCAATAAACAGGAATTCTCTTCCCAATCGTTCGCTCATACCCTGCTTACTTCCTTGCTTCACCTTTTATGTGACTATTGGTTTTTAATCATTTTGTCTTTCATTGTCTGTACTAAACATCTCATTAAAATTCAACCATTTCCGCCTTCACCTTTAATATCAATATTCACTGCTTCATCTTCTTCTTCTCTATTTCTCCTTATGACTTTATTCATTCTCACGTTTTCTCACAAATTTGTATCTTTCTCTATTAATTGAACTTTCCTGATCTATCACCTGTTCTGTAAAGGCTGAAAACATCAAACATTCTTCATTCAATTCACGACGGAATTTTCCTTTATTGCAGAACGTAATCCTTATGTATGTTGTCTTTTCTTCGACTTCTTGCATAATACCATACATTGAGACAAGAAAGAGCCAGGTAGGTGGTGTACATTATACCCTGGCTTTCAAGGCCAATATAGAGCCTTGCTGGCTTTAAACCCTCTTCCACACCAAACCCTCCGCTCCCTACTATTATTATCCCAATCTTATTCCAATCTTCTGTACAAAGCGCTATCAACTGCATCAAAATTGCATATCTTTGAATCCTATCATACACCTTTTCTATACACCTTTCCTATACACGTTGTTCTTCCTATATTAGTCCTTCTGCCAAGTCTTATTCCCTTATTTAAAATCATGTTATAGAACTTCCATGGTTTACTAAGTACTTTTTGTCAATGTAAGACTCACAAATTTCCTTTACCTTTATGCAATGGAATAATGGTTCTTTATCAAACAATACCTTATAAACCCTGACCAGCCACTTGAACACTCCTTAACCTCCGAAGGGCAGTATCTTACGTGTAATACTCTCAATTCCTGACGTCTTTCCATTCTTTACCGTTTTAATGGCATTCCTTGAATCTCTCAGTTGTGTCTTTCAAAGGCATCCTCAAAGTTGTTTAATCCCTTCCAGCCTTGCGGCATTTAACCTAACTCCATTTAACAAATGTTCAAATTAATCCCGCCATTGAATTCAGGCTGCAGTCACTACATACATCACGGCTCCATTTGAATCCTTTGTTCTGATTTTCATTTGTTAATTGACCTGCTTGTTCACCATTCATTTGTTACCATTACTTTCCTAATTTTTCTCAATTTTGTCCTGGATAGCCCATCTACTTTCTTGTATACCTGTACAGGACCTTTTATGTGATGCAGATTGCCCTCAATCTCTGTATTTTTCATTTGCTGAATGTGTTATCTCCCAATCTTATCACTTGCTGTTTTATTCTATCTTTAACCCACAATCACTCTTTGTTAACTCTATGACTCCCTCATGGAATCCTAAATGCTATTCATTTACTTCTCCAACCTCTATATCACAAAAGAATAGGCCATATTTATTTTTTTTCTTTATCCAGTTTATAACTCTTCTAATAAACCCCACATGTCTTTATTTCCTTTACACCTAATCCTCTCCAACTTAAACATATATCTACCCAACCATTTCTTCAACAAATGATAATCACTTATACTACTCCTCTCATTACCATCAAATTAATCAATCAGCACTTCCATCTACTATATACATGATTTAGCAAACTATTTTGTTCACCATTTTTTTTTCCAAAGTATGTTTATGAATATTGTTCATTGGGAACACCGTACTTCAGTCTTTCCATAAGACTCTCCATTCCCATTTACTCGAGAAACTCCAATAGCTCCTCCTCTTTCTCAGCCACTTTCCGCTGCCTGTAGACCAAGTTGAAGTCATTACTACCCAAAAATGATTTTACTCCTCACAACCTCAAATGTTTGATAGATTTCGTTTATGAGATTATTTATGAAATATATACGTTATATATTTCACGACGTAAGTCATGCAACATATCTTTGCAAAATGTGATCCAAGCAGTTCTTTCAAAAAACACTCGTATATCTCAAAGTTTCTCAACTTGTAACGATAAATATCTATTCGTATTTGCACACTAGAACGCACACACATTCATACACACACACACACATATATACATATATATATATATATATATATATATATATATATATATATATATATATACATAGATATATATATATATATATATATATATATATACATTGATATATATATATATATATATATATATATATATATATATATAGATATATACATATATGATTATGCTTATATACTCTATATACACATGCACACATACACACACACACACACACACATATATATATATATATATATATGTATATATATATATATATATATATATATACATACGCACATACTTGTACATTTTACAT
>NC_090752.1:79506397-79513897 GCF_036898095.1 Palaemon carinicauda
GTATGTATGTATGTATGTAGCCTACACACACACACACACACACACTCATAAATAGTAGAATATTCATAAATGACTGGCAGTATACTTAAGTTGGTAGTTTTTCTTTTTAAGATTTCCCATAAAACTCATACATGCTAGAAATAAAAGAATGAATATGAGCTCTGAATACCAGTCTTTTTGGTCCAATAAATTCCAACTACTTGTGCGTATCGCCATTCTTTTGTACCCAAATTTCAACCTTACCTATTCTAATGTATTCACTTTGGTGGAAGATTTTGCGAAACACAGGACCAGCCAGATTTGAAATTCGCCTTCTTTCCTTCCTTCGGGGAGTTTCTTTTACTGCAGATCGTTTTTTTTTTTCTTTCACAGGCGCGCGAATGTATTTCGGAATTGTTATTTGACTGCTCGCTTTTTTGACAAGTCAATACGTATTCGCAAATGGCCGGATTTGTTTCGCTTTTTCTTGAACGGCTTCCGCATTCTAAAAATTAGTGTTTGTTTGTTTATTATCATCATTATCGTTATGTTGTCTAACTGTCTATAATTATTAATGTTAGTAGTAGTAGTAGTAGTAGTAGTAGTACTAGTAGTAGTAGTAGTATTAGTAGTAGCAGCTGCATAATTATCATCATCATCATCTTCTTTATTCAATTCCTAAGCCTTGTTGAATAGGTGTTACCTTTCCTTACCTTATATTGTTGTTGTGGAGTTGTACTGAAGATAATTTCTGCCCCAGTTGCTTTCAACATTTGATGTTTTTATCTTCAATTTAATTTCCCTTCCTTTAGGCGTAACAGCTATATAAATTTAGTTTCATTTAAGGAAATATTGCTTTCAACGTTTGACATGTTTTTATCTTCAATTTAATTTCCCTTCCTTTAGGCGTAACAGCTATATAAATTAAGTTTCATTTAAGGAAATATAACTTTATCCAGTATCCAGTTATTATGTCTATTAAAATTATGACAGCAATAATTTTAATAGACATAATAACTGGATACTGGATAAAGTTATATTTCATTCCCTGATCTTTTCAAATAAAATTTTTGTTTTCAGTAAGCACTGATCCTAGCGTGAAAGAAAAGAAGGCTCGTAACTTTACCGGTGGAATAAAGAAAAAAAAATATAAATATCAAGATGCTGTACTGTAATGTAAACTAATGTGTGTTGTTATTGTGACCAGTAAATTTCATTAGTACTATTATTATTGTTTTTAGAAAGGGATACCTATACAACAATTAGCAATAAATAATTACATAGTGTATATATACACACAACACACACTTTATATATATATATATATATATATATATATATATATATATATATATAGACATATATATATATATATATATATATATATATATATATATATATATATGTCTATATATATATATATATATATATATATATATATATATATATATATATATATCTATATATATATATATATGTATATAAACATACGTATACATATGACAATAAGTGAAACTAAAAGTTAAATGAAAAGATAAAAAAGCCTTTGGAATATAGCTATGTATATAGCCTAAGGGAAGAATGTTTAAATGGTTACCACTTGCTCTGGGTAAATAATTTGACACATTATGTATCTCAGCCACCGAAACTAAGAGCAAGGTTTCAAATTTTGTTGAAATAAAACATGAAATAGAGAACTCTCGCTGCTTCTAGTTTGTCATAAAAATGAATAATGCTTTTTTCAGAGATGTGTTTTCATGTACACCTTATAAAATAAGTTTTGTTTCTGTCAGGATACAAAGAAATATCGTTTGTTAGTCATCAGAATAATTTTCTTACATTTACTCCTCTTAGCTATTATGTAATATTCCAATGTCGGTAAATGCATGTTTGACTCTAAGATATGCGTAGATAAATATAGTCTTTCTACCATAAAAAGCTTACTTGTTTCTACGCTTAAGAAAAATCAATGTTAATTCAATTTCTCAAAATGTGTGATGGCATCTAATCCTCGTAGATTCCATTGCCATTTTTACCAGTAAAATATTATTTTTCCATCTGAATTCTATAAAGGTATGCAGTGTTTCTAATCCTGAGGCAAAGTCTGCCTCCAATTGAACATCAAAGAGATAAGCACTGATTTCCAATAAGAATTAAATGCAATATCTTCTAACCGAAAGAAAGATATGTACTTTTTTTCTCTCAGAAGGTGTACTTGGATCTAGCATTCAAACGTGTGCTTGAATATTGATGCAGTGTTGTTAGACAGTTTGTTGACATCTCTATCTCATGAAGAATTTGGGTCATGTGTCTTGGCCCTAGGGTCAGTTTCGTTATGTCCCCCCCCCCCCCCACAAAAAAAAACAAAAAAAAAAAACTGAAATCTTAATTCAAAATACACAAATAGAAAAGTATGCATATCTTTTATGAACATTCGCCCATTTAAAAATATAAAAAAAAAATATTCATACACATTCGTACATCTACCGCTAGAAAGTTATTTAATCCTTTGACTGACCAGACAGTTCTACATTGGATCCCTCTCTTTGGTTACGGCTCATTTCATCTTTGCCGACACATACACAACAGTCTGGCCTATTCTTAACACGTTCTCCACTCTCTCTTCATACACTTGACAACATTGAAATTACCAAACAATTCTTCTTCTCTCAAGAGGTTAACTACTGCTCTGTAATTGTTCAGTGGCTACTTTCCCCTTGATAAGGGTAGAAAAGACTCTTTAGCTATGGCAAGCAGCTCTTCTAGGAGAAGGACACTCCAAAATCAACCCATTTTTCTCCAGTCTTGGGTTGTACCGTAGCCTCTGTACCATGGTCTTCCCCTGTCTTGGGTTAGAGATCTCTTACTTGAGGGTACACTCAGGCACACTATACTATTTTGTTTCTCTTCCCCTTTTTATTTTGAAGATTTTAGCCTCATGTTATTTTCAAGTATTTATAGTTTATGTATGGAAGATTTATTATAATGTTATTATTGTTTTTAAACTTCTCTTGTAGTTTTCCCTTATTTCCTTTCTACACTGGGTTCTTTTTCCCTGTTGGAGCCCCTGGGCTTATAGCATCCTGCTTATCGAACTAGGGTTCTAGCTTAGTAAGTAATGATAATAATAATAATAATAATAATAATAATGATAATAATAATGATGATATAATTATCATTCAGCACATCAGATAATATACAATTAATCAAAATACTTATGTATTTACTCCCCATAAAGATGAGTATCACCCGACCTCCAAAGTGAAAGAGAGAAAAAAGAGAGACAAATAATGCGCGCGAGAAATGCGGGGAAAAGAAAAGTATATTTCACCACCGAAAGGGAATTTGATTGAATTATCGATGCTAATCCGTAAATGGATTCCCCATTTATACTTTCGGATGGAAATGTGCTATTCAGTATTTCATTAGTATCAGTCTATTCCATCTCCCAGAACGGTCAGGTATGCGGTTTGCTTTTGTTTGTACGAATCCGCCTTGTTATTTCAGATTTACTATTTTTGTTTATGTAATTTGATGGGAAAGTTTAAATGATGTTCCTGCATAGTAAAATATGATAGTCTAGAATTACTATGTTTATTATTTGATATGAGCAAATGACAATTTACGTGCTAAACAAGATTGAAGGAAATGAATGTCATATTGAAAGAGGACATAAAACAAAGGGATGGGAGTAAGAAAAATAAATAAATAAATGAATATTATAGATTATAATAAACAGAGATACGATCTTGTTTGAAAAAGAAAAATATTAACAAATTGTTTGAGCACTTGTCGATGCGGAATGAATTTGAAATTTTTAAAAATTTTAATGAATTTTCAGCTAACGGATTTCCTGAAACTGAAATTTAGAGGGACTCTGTGAACGATATAAATGTGATGTACTTTGCAGTTGCGAAAAATAGAATATGATGTAAAATTGCGGGGAAAGTAATTTGCTCTAAATAGTAACGGAAAAATTTTCGAGCCTAGAATCCTATTTGGAAAATATGAAGAATGACAAAAATATTAGGAGAGAGAGAGAGAGAGAGAGAGAGAGAGAGAGGAGAGAGAGAGAGAGAGAGAGAGAGAGAGAGAGACGCATAAAGTATATACAAATCAGTAAAAATATAACAGATACCAAGATATCGAAAAATAAAAACTGATAAAGAGGGAAACAAAGAGAATGGTAGCGATTGCAAAGGGAGATGCCATGAGAGAATGGTATGAGATGATGGGAACACCGGAGGGGAAAAAAAAGATAATTTACAGAATTGCAGAAGCGAAATGAAAAGGCATGCAGGGTGTAAGAAAGGTAGGAATTATTAATGATGATAGTGGAAAAATGTTGATGAAGATGGAGTCAAGAGAAGAAAGGAAAAGTAAATAAAGCTGCAGGAAAATCAAAGGTAGCAATAGAAATGATTAAAGCATTGGGAAATCTATTCAAAGAGTGGGTGCACACACTATTGGAAAAGATCTAGGATGTAGAGGAAATGCTAAAGGAAGATCGTTGGATGATTTAACAGTATAAAAAAAATGAATTTTTTTAAACTTCTGAAACTACAGAGGAATAAGGCTCTTTTTGCCTGTACTAAAGATACTAGAAATAATAGTAAAATGAAGGTTGAAAGATTTGATAGATATACATGAGTAGCAGTTTGGGTTTATGAAAGGAAAGAGTACAATGGATGCTATATTCATAGTAAGACCAGTCCAAGAGAACTATCTAGAAGAAAACAGGAAAGTTTACATATGTTTTGTGGATCTTGAAAAGGAGTATGAAAAATAACCATAAAGGATAGTCTGATGGTGTTTGAGAAAAAGGGAACAACCAGAATATGTTAGTAAGGTTAATGTGCATTATGTATTAGCGGGAAAGTGCCACCGAACAGACAAATATGGGGAAATTGAGGCATATCTTGTGAAAGTTAGCCTCCATCAGAGATTTGCTCCGAGTCCATTCCTGTTCCTCGGCATTATAGACGCTTTGTTATCAGAATTAATGAACAACGAAGGATTGTGGTGACTGATGTTTGCTGATGATTTAATCATTATGCCAGACACAGAAGTAGAACTGAAAAGAAAGGTTTTAGCCAAACCTGTAGAAAGGAAAGGATTGAAGGTGAACATTGGAAAGGAAGAACTAATGATTAGTAGTAGAGAAGAACATAAAGGAGTAAACATTCGAGTGGAAGATGGTAGAGTGCTACAACAGAACAACGAGTTTATGTACTTAGGATTAATATTAACAGAGCGGTACTGAGAAAGCATTGAGTGAAAGAAGCATGTCAAAAATGATAAGAAGTGACTGTAGTTGTTTTACACAAGAAAATGCGATAAAAAAAAAAAAAAAAACTCAAAATGAAGATCAATAACACAGTGGTCAGGGCCTTTTTACTATATGAGGCAGCAACTTGGGCACTTGAGAGGAAGGAAAAGGGACTGTTGGAAAGATCCGAGATGAGGATGGCAAGATGAATCGCTGGAATATCACTACTGCAAAGGAGGGTGATTCAATATATAAGAGGAATATAGGAAAGGATATATGCAATGTAAAAGACAGGAATCTCGTCTGAGATATTGTAGTTATGTAATAAAAAAAGTAGTTGGAACCATTTAATAAAGCTAAGAACCTACCAGTGGTGGAGAGGAGGGACGTTTGACGTCAGCGAATCACATAGATGAGTGTGGTGAGAAGGGATATGTGTGGGGTGGGACTGGGGGAAGAAGATACAAGGAATAGAAATAGATGGAGACACTTGACTCGAATAGACGACCCTGATATATAATGGGTCTAATAAGGTCGAAAGGTGAAGAATAAGCTTGCTTTTAAACGAAGACGTGAATACCAGAATCGTTGCAATTGAAAAGAGATTGCATTTTTAATACTTGGTAATACAAGTGATTAACTCTAAAGTTTACAAAAATTAATTTTGCTTTTAGTCGTAAAATTCTTGAAAGTAATTTTTCATGTTTTTTCTGCCAAAGGGAATTTCGATATTTGTAGAATTAAAAAAAAAAATATACCAAGTGCCAATTAAAGTCTTATCTATTGCTATATAGAAAAAAGTCCATTAAAAAGTAAAATGAAATATTCTTAATAACCAATATATTTAAGATTACGAGTAGAATATAAGTTAACATCTTGAGCAAATAATTTTCAATTTATATATAAAAAGGGAATTCCTATTTTTCGTATTCTACAGAATATAAAAAATTCTAGAGTAGTGAAAGCATATCTAGATCATACAATGAATCTTAATCTCAAATTATTGCAACCTAAATGATTTCGGTATTCTTAAGGAAGGGGCAGCCTATATTGTTCCATAACATATAACTTTTACACAAATAATGGCGTTTTGTCGATGAATCTTGTGAACAATGGGGCAAAGGCAATTGATAAGAATAATAATATGCTATTTCTATTTCCCTTTGTTCCCGTATTCATGTTATCTAAGATAAAAACTTTGGTAATGTTCCTAAAATACTTCCTTAGGTGTTTCCATAAATTCTTCTCTGACCATTCTTACCCATAAGAATAATGCGAAATATTTACAGGCATACAGGATGATATTTGAAACGGAAAATATTTTTCTGATCTATCTCGGAACATATTGCCCATGATTTTTTCCCTTGTAATATTACTCAAAGGCTAATAGTAGTTACAGGATGAAGATTTTCTAATGAGGCGGTAAAAGTCTTACCTAGCCTTTGATAAATATTGAGGAAAATTAGTTCCTCTTTTCTGAGAGGAAAAAAAGGGTTTGGGGGTGAAGGTCATTCAATTGATGTGGTAATAAGCAAAGCTATGGAAAGCGTCAAGGTGAAGTACATAAACGGTATGAAAAACCTGAAGTGAAAAATTAGTGAAATAGGAAATGGGTAGAAAATAATGATAGTAATCATATGAAAAAAAATTAGGTTAAAAACACAGAGTTGATAAGAATAATATTACAAAATAAGTAAAACAGGAGGATTCTATTATATCCTTGACTTTAGAAGCATTAGAAGAGTAAATAGATTTCATGGAACAGCCTTGAAGTTACAAAGTTAAAGTGGTAATCAAATTGCCAACCAAAGGTTTGTCATAATGGAACAGAGACGCCTGGGAAAATAATTTAAATTGGAAAGTATTCTGGCAGTATTAACTTAAGAATACTACCAAAAATTGAATTAAAAATTAATCATGGTATTGATTAGACAAGACTGTTATAAAAAAAACTGATAGGAAGTTCGAAAACTGCACTGAAGAGGGCCAGGTCAAAACAATCTGAGAACACGATAAAGAACATTTGGTAATATATTAGAAAAAAAAAATCACATCAGAAAAAGAAAAGAAAAAAAAAACATTGAAAAAATGCTTCGGAAATTTGGTATGGCAAGACTTAAAAATAGTAGAAATGAAAAGAAGGAAAATCAGCCTTGTACATAGATTTAAGACTTTAGGAAAATTAAGTTGAAAGCTCTCCAAAATTGATGAAATGGAAAGAGAAATTGAGGAAAATAAGTTTCTGAACATGA
>NC_090752.1:79518897-79523897 GCF_036898095.1 Palaemon carinicauda
TTCTTTATAGAAAACAGCATTTTCCTTTTCATTACCTTACCCAGTTTACAGAAACCTCTCCATCCCATGGTTATCTCTTTTGATTTCAGTCTCATGTCTATGAGAAATGCTGTCTGTCCTAAGTACATATAATCATTAACAATCTCTAGAATTTCGTCTCTCTCTCTCTCTCTCTCTCTCTCTCTCTCTCTCTCTCTCTCTCTCTCTCTCTCTCTCTCTCTCTCTATATATATATATATATATATATATATATATATATATATATATATATATATATATATATATATATATATGTGTGTGTATATATATGTGTGTGTGTATGTATATGTATGTATGTACGTCATCAGCAGCGTCTCCTCCCACGACTAGTGACGCAAAGTGCCTTGGTTAGATTCCACCAGCCGTCTGTATCTTGAGTTTTTAAATCAATGCTTCTCCATTCATCATCTCCTACTTCACGTTTCATAGTCCTCAGCCAAGCAGACCTGGGTCTTCCAACTCTTCTAGTGCCTTATGGAACTCAGTTGAAAGTTTGGCGATCTAATATCTCTTGGGGAGTTGAAGAGCATGCCCAAATCATCTTCATCTACCCCTCACCATGATATCATCCACATATGGCACTCGAGTAATCTCTTTTATAGTTTCATTTTTAATCCTGTCCTGCCCTTTATCTCCCAATATTTTTTCTAAGGGCTTTATTCTCAAATCTACAGAATATGTTGGATAGTTATTGATTGTTATACCACGACTCATGTCCATACAGTAACACCCATCTCACTAAACTGATATATAGCCTGATTTTTATGTAATTTCCGGCGATTTTATGCCAGATTTTACTTCTAGCCATTTTCTGATTTGCTTCTTTCCATCTTTCATTAAATTCAAATTCTAAAGATTCTGTACTCTAGATCATAGTTTCTAAATACTAAATGATTCCACCTCATGAATCCTTTCTCCATCTAATGATATTTTATCTTTCATTGCATATTCTGTTCTCATCCTCTCTTTCTTTCTTCTATTTATCTTGAGCCTAGTCTCATATGATATTTCATGCATTCTGGTAAGCAAGCTTTGCAAGTCCTGTTGTGGCCTGCTAATAAGGACAGCGTCATCAGCATACTCTGGACCAGCTCATTACCTGTTACCAATCCACTCCAATCCTTCTCCATAGAGGTGCAGATATTGGTAGTGATCACCAGCTCTTCATTGCCACACCGACATTATAACTGAAAGCACCCAACAGAATGCCTAGTTTTGATATAAATAAGATTCTAGAAGATGAACACAGAAAAACCTTAGTAATTTAATGTAGGAATCGATTTGCAGTTTTAGAATCTTTAAGAGAAGAGCACACAATTAACGAAGAATAGTGTAATATCAAGAACATATACCAGTCAGTTGGTAGTGAAGTTTTGTGACATGCAGCTACAAGGAGAAAAAAGAAGAAAGTGTGAAATTGATTTTTTGAAATTTTTTTTAAGGAAGTATTGCAAATTGCAAGATAGAGCATGCTAAGTATTCCAGTATTGGTAGTGAAGTCGAAATGAAAGCCTGGCATGACTGGAGAGAATATTCAGACAGGAAAACAGAGTAGGCTGAAAAAGCTATGAATTCAGGGAGTGGCTATGATGTATTAATTTCTTGTAAAATTATCAATTAAATCTCTACTGGGGCAAAGAAGAAGAAGAAGCATTTACTCATAAAAAAGAGAGATGGATATGTTATGATAACAGAAGAGGAAGAAAGGCAACATTGAATGGAACACTTAAATGAGGTCATGAAGAGGAAATATGACGGGAATAATTTGATTGATATACCTGAAGCTGAGGAAGACCTTGGTGTGTCCCAGAATGAATTCAGTGCATTTGAAGTTGAAGCTATCATTAAAAAAACCCAAGAAATAGAAAGTCTCTGGATACGATGGAATAACTGCTAAGATGATATTGGCCAAAAATGTAGTAACTCCCAGAATACTTACAAGATTATTTTGTAGAATGTGACGAAGAGTCAAAACCTTATGAATGGGAGTTAGGAGTGGTTGTGAAAATGGAAAAAAAAAAAAGAGATCTGACTGATTGCAGTTATTAGGGAGGCATCAAACTTTTGTCTGTTGTCATGAAAATATATTGTATGCTCATTTTAAAGTAACTAGAGGGAAAGATTGATGGAAAACTGAGAGATGAACAAGCAGGATTTAGAAAAGGTAGAAGTTACACAGACGAAATTTTCATTTTTAAATATGTGGTACAGTAATGTGTAGAATATGGAAATTCACTTTTAATGGCATTTTTGGACTATAAAAACGCCTTTGATAGTGTGCACCGGCCAATTTTGTGGAGAGTCCTGCATTATCATGGCGTTCCCTCAAATATTTAAATGTGATTAGATCTGTTCCTGAACATAGCAAATGCAGATTTAATATTATCGGAGTCCTATCAAACGAATTTCCAGTGAACAGTGGAGTATTTCAAGGAAATGTGTTGTCACCTATGTTGTTTATCCTCCTCATGGATTTTGTAATGCATAGGAGAGTTGGATATTTATATATATATATATATATATATATATATATATATATATATATATATATATATATATATATATATTAAGTCAAATTATGGTAGTGATTGTATTCCGAATAACTGTCGGTTTTACTTTCTACCTTTTTAATAACAGCTTTAATGCTTTTAATCAGTATATTTACGCTCCAGCAAGAAAAGTCTTTAAAGCCTCAACTTAAAATCATATAACTATACCTACACACACACACACACACACACATACATATATATATATATATATATATATATATATATATATATATTATATGTATATATATGTATGTGTGTGTGTTTGTGTATGTATGTGAGTACTGTGTGTTTTTATTTTAATATCCCGAATTAACCACTCAACATTTCTGTTCCCACCTATATTGATATCATACAAAATATGCTCATGGCACGAACATATGAAATAGTCCTCTAAAAGTCGTATTATGAAAGAATGTACCGGCGGACGCATGAAAATGTCCCCTTTGCGAGGTAATGTAAAAAGAAATGTGACGATGCCCACATAAATAGGATATAATTTGACCCTTTATGGTTTCATAAACAGAGCTAGTGTAGTGTGCGTCACGTAGGCTCATCGTATTTCAGTCGCTGGAACAACTGCGTGTAAATATTCCACTGGGAAAAAATAAAACATCGGGACGAAACAGACAGTAAACATGGTTATTGTAGTAATGCCGGACTGTCCTTTGTGGCCAGTTGCATGGGGGAAGGGGACATATATAGACTGCATGTCGTTTGATGCACATTCAATATGAAAATGACTTTTCGGTTATATTACGTGTGCAAAGTAGGATAGATGGATGGATAGATGAACAGTATATATATATTTTTATTTTCATTGAGCAGTTTTTTCCAAGCAGGAGTCTCCGTTTGTGTTTGGGATTTTACTCATGTGTGCAAACATTTCTGGATATTACATATATATATATATATATATATATATATATATATATATATATATATATATATGTGTGTGTGTGTGTGTGTGTGTGTGTGTGCGTGTGTGTGTATGTGTGTGTGTTTGTTTGTATGTATGTATGTATATATTGTTAGGAATAATCTCTCGATGGGAGGATTATTATGTATGCCTTCCGAGCTTAGAATTATTACTCATGAGATAAGTACTGATAGTATTCATATTTCTTATCATCAGCATTAAGGTTTGGTTATGTAATCTCTCAGTCACAAAAATGTCAGTAATGTAAATAAACTGTGAATTCCGATAAATCTAATTCGCCGCATGGAGTTGAGATTGTTCGAGAAGGATTATGTGGAGTCTAGAGTGGAAGTGACGTTAAATGAAATGAGTAAAAATTCCGAAATTATTTTTACATCTTAGTAATTAGGGGTTCCTTTGAGAAATTTTTTTATTTGAAATGAATAGGAATAATTTTAGTAACCACCTATAATATTATATAAACCTGAAATTTTATTACTAAAATCCATAACAAGAAGGATTTTATTAAGCTCTTATTCTTGAAAGTTTGATACCTCGGATCTCTAGTCTTTTATTTTCTGATCTCGATAATTAACCAAAGGGATTAATAATAACAATTATTGTGAGAATGGTTTTCTAAGTGTTGGAATATATCAATAATCGATATTTCTATTACTCGGTCTATTACTATAAGTGTTTAAGTTTAGTATAATTTTTTGAGCGTATATCTGATGGTTACTAAAGTGATTTATAGTACCATTTATTGTGAGAATTATTTTTCGAAGTGTTGAGTAGTCGGTTTAATCGGTATTTTTGTCATTTGGTCTATTATGAAACCTAAAGTTTTATGTAACCTGCTGTATAATGTAGAACAGTGCCATTGTATTTTTTTAATCAATTACAATATTATTGAGATTTCTAAATTATGACAGAGTGCTATTACCCCAGAAGTGCATTAATCTGATAATTGAAACTAATTGCATAACATAAACCAGTGGTCTTGTCTGAATGCAGCACCTAAGTGTCATTTGTATTTATTTAATCGAATACTGTGCTATTAAATTTCTCCAGATTTGGTACAGGCGAGTATAGATTGAGATTTAAAGATTTAATTTTTATTGAATATGTAAAGTAAAACCTGCTTTATACTGCTTTATTACACTTAGTGATATTTATGTAAAAAGTGTATATTCCCTTTAGGGATGTAATAATATTTTTACTAAGCCACCTGTATTATTTAATCTCAATATTTTTCTACAACTGTTTCCACCTCTATTTTGGTCCTTATTATTTTAAAACTATTATGTATTTTACTCTGCTTGTGCTCTCTGCTGTGCAAATGTTTTTGTGTGTACCAGTGTGTTAATAAGATCAAAATTACCAAAAGAAAATAAACTTATAAGACCAAAAACTCTTTTCCCAACATTGTTGGACTCGAACTTTCATAGAAACGTCAGCCATTTTTCCGAAATAAATCAGGACTAATGTCATTC
>NC_090752.1:79533897-79553897 GCF_036898095.1 Palaemon carinicauda
GGCCGTCCTTGTCTATCGAGTGCTAGTTACAGCTAGTTCAATAATTTCATTTGATTCTTTCCCTGTATTCTTTTTATTGTTTACTATTAATAATTAATCATGTCGTTTAACCTAGATGACTTTGTTGCTAATCCATCTTCGGATAAGTTAGCAGGACCTCTCAGAAAAGATGATTGGAAGCAAATTGCCCATCATTATGGCATTGAAATTCACTATAAGCTAAATAAGACTATGATTAAGAATGTGGTGGTTGAAGAGTTAGTCAGCCAAGGGGTACTTGCGGCAGTCGCCATAGATACTTTAACCCCGGCGTGTTCAGTGTTACCTGACGCTCAGGCTGAACCAGCGGGTTACCGCTCGCCTCCCGTTCTGTCACCTGTTAGGCCTTATCAGCGATTTACTGAAGTCAATCCCTTAGAACTGGAGAAATTAAAATTAGACTATCAATTACAAATGCAAAGAGAACTGTTAGAAAGCGAAAAAGAAAGAGAAAAACTCAGATTAGAAGTAGAAAACGAAAGAGAAATCGAAATTCAAAGAGAACGATTCAAACTAGAAAGAGAAAGGCTTGCATTAGAAAAGGAGAAGCTAGAAAGAGAGTTAGAGTTAAAATCTAAAGAGGTGGACATAACAGAAAAAAACAAAGAAAAGGTACTAGAAATACAGGAAAAACAGTTAAAATTAAATGTAGGTAACATGTCCTCCCTCCTTCCTGGTTTTTCTGAAGATGATGTTGATGGGTACTTTAAAACTTTCGAGATTATTGCTAACAAACAAGAATGGCCAAAGGATGAATGGCTTACCATCCTAACTCCAAAATTAACAGGAAAGGCTCTTCGGGTATATAACAGTTTAGATAGGCCTGAGGATTATGATTTTGTTAAGAAACAGGTCTTGTATGCCTATGCTCTTACTCCTGACGGCTACCGACTGAAATTCAGATCCTTAACCAAGTCCCATACCCAAACTTATGTTGAATTTGCCACTGATAAATTAAGACAGTGTAAAAAGTGGCTTGAGGCTATTAATGTAACAACATTTTCAGAACTAGTTAATGCTGTTGTCTTGGAGGAGTGGAAGAATAAGCTTCCCTTCCACTTGGTGAGATATGTGGAGGAAAGGGGTGAGAAGGAGCTGATCCGAGCAGCAGAGTTAGTGGATGCTCAGGCGTTGATGATAGACACGTGGGGGAGTGGAGCTCGTAGGCAGAGCCCCAGTGTGAGACCCCCCTCTGGTGAACACCTTGCAGGAGTGGGGCGAGGTTTAGGAGGCAACAGTTCACGTCCTGCTCCTCAGCCAGTAACCTGTAATTATTGTAAGAAACCTGGGCATATGATCCAAGAGTGTCGTCATCCTGGGTGTAAAGTGTCCAAAAGTTCGAACACCAAACACACAGTCACTGCTTCTAAGCCAATAACAGCCTCAAATGTGCCTGGTCCTAATCCCTCTCTCTTTGACCCTTTTATCTCTCAAGGATTTGTGTCGATATGTAAGGGTGATCATAAGTACCCTATTACTATACTTAGAGACACAGGTGCAGCCCAGTCCATTCTATTATCCAATGTCATTCCGAACATATCTGATTCTTACACCGGTGAAAAAGTTTTACTGTCTGATCTAACTTGTCAAACGTCTTATCCCCTAGCAGAAATTTATCTTGAATGTGACCTTCTATCCTCCCCTGTTAAAGTAGCCATACGTCAAGACTCCTTGCCTGTACTCGGAATTCAGTTTCTACTAGGTAATGATCTCGCAGGTACCCTAACAGTTCCTCCAGTGAAGACAGTAGACCAACCTTTACCTGTTAGTCCTACACAGGATTTGGATGAAAGACTTCCCCACCTTTTCCCTGCCTGTGCTGTCACCCGGTCTCAAAGTAAGGTCTTAACTGCTCCCTCCGCTAATTCTTCATCCTTAACTCCATCTTTACCTACTACTCCTCCATCCTTTGGGAAGGATGATCTGATAAACAGGGCCATGAACAAAGCAGAACTCATTCAGGCACAACAGCAGGATCACTCTCTTTCTCATGTACTTCACACAGCTACCGACAAAAAAGATATAGACACCACTCCATGCTTTTATTTTGAAGATGGAGTTTTAATGAGAGCATACAGACCACCTACCCACAATAAGTTGCAGTCCTGGTCAGAAACCCATCAAATAGTCCTTCCTACATCAGTTCGGAATAGTGTCATCAAATTAGCTCATGATGGTTTTGCAGGACTTCTAGGTATCAGGAAGACTTATCTCAAAGCATTGGAACATTTTTACTGGCCGGGGATGCGAAAGGACATTTCCAGTTTCGTGCGGACCTGTCACATTTGCCAGGTAGCGGGTAAGCCTAATCAAAACATTCCCAAGGCTCCCCTCAAGACAATTTTTATCAAAGAAGAGCCTTTCAATAAAATAATCATTGATTGTGTCGGCCCCCTACCTAGGACAAAGAAAGGAAACGAATATCTTTTAACTGTAGTCGATGTGACCACCCGTTATCCTGAGGCATTCCCCCTTAAATCCATCACTGCCAAATCTGTAATCGCACCTTTGTTATCTATGTTCACCTCTAAAGGAATCCCCTGTCAGATCCAATCCGATCAAGGTACTAACTTTACGAGTGCTCTCTTTCAACAGGTCCTTACTGAACTGGGAATCAAACATGTTTTCTCCTCAGCCTACCATCCACAATCGCAAGGGTGTCTGGAAAGGTACCACCAGACCCTAAAATCCATGCTACGAAAATACTGCCTGGAGACTGGAGCAAGTTGGGACACTAACTTAGATTGGTTACCTTTTTCTATTCGGGAAGCCAATCACGAATCTATGGGTTTCTCACCTTTTGAGTTGTTATATGGGCGATCCATAAGGGGACCCTTAAAAATATTGAAAGATCAGTGGTTCATGCCCCAGTCAGACAGTCACACTAATGTAAATGCATATGTTAAAAATCTACAAAGTAAATTACAGGAAGTACGTAAGTTTTCTAAGTCCCACTTGTCCCGGCTCCAAGGCAAATATAAAGCCCAGTATGACAAGAAAACGAAAAGTAGAACATTTAATCCAGGGGATTTGGTTTTGGCTTTTCTACCTATAACAGGGAGCCCAATGCAAAAGAGGTTTTTAGGGCCATATAAAATTAAAGAACGGCTGGGACCACTTAACTGTGTTCTTGAAACCCCAGACCGACGTAAAAAACAGCAGTTGGTACATATTAATCTGATAAAGTCCTACCTTTCCAGACCACCAGAGGAGGGTACCAGCAGTTTGCCAGTGACCCTTGTAACCATTAATGATGATGTAGCTCCTGTGGCAGTGACTTTGTCCGAGGAAAACGAAGGCACCCAATCCATTGACTTTCCCTTACCTACCAGTGCCTCATCGAATCAAGAACTATTGCTTCAGTCTGATGAGTATTTTTGTGGGCTTAACCCTTGTCAAAAACAGCAGATAATTCACTTGCTAAAACAATTTCCAACTATTACCTCAGAACATCCAGGCTCTTGCAATATTCTTAAACATGACATTCAATTAAAAGATCCAAATCAACCTCCCATTAGACAACGTCCTTATCACCTTAACCCTGTCAAGACTGAAATCCTCAAACAAGAAGTACAGTATCTTCTTGATCATAATCTAGCCGTACCTAGTCAGTCTCCCTGGGCTTCACCCTGTATCTTGGTTCCTAAACCTAATCAAACTTACCGGATGTGTACAGATTTCCGTAAATTAAACAACGTCACTGTCCGGGATGCCTACCCATTGCCACTCATTGAAACACTGCTAGATACAGTAGGAAATGCCTCTTTCATTTCTACAATAGACTTACTGAAGGGTTATTATCAGGTGCAGTTAACCCAAAGAGCCCAGGCCCTTTCTGCCCTTATTACCCCGTTTGGGCTCTATGAATATCAGGTAATGGCTTTTGGACTTACTAATGCTCCTGCCACATTCCAGAGACTCATTAACTCCGTCATCCGAGACCTACCAGGAGTTCATGCCTACTTGGACGATGTGGTGGTGGTGGCGACCAACTGGAACGAGCACGTGGTGCGTTTGAGAGGACTGTTCCAACGGTTGGAGGACGCAGGACTCTTCATTAACCTCCAGAAGTCAGTGTTTGGTCGTGGCACCGTGACCTACTTGGGTCATGTAGTGGGAAGCGGTACTGTGCGCCCAAAAGAAGCCAACGTGGAGGCGATCCTTTCCTTCCCTAAACCCACGACACGAAAGGAGGTGATGAGGTTCCTCGGGATGGCGGGGTATTACCGTCTATTCTGCAGCAACTTCTCGACTGTGGCTGCACCCCTCACCACTCTGACTAGCCCTGCTCAGCCTTTCAAGTGGACTCCAGTGTGCCAGACGTCTTTTACCCACATCAAGAACTTCTTGGCTTCTGAACCAGTACTTAAGGTACCTGATTATCTGCGGCCCTTCCACCTGCTGGTTGACGCGAGTGGAATTGGAGTTGGGGCAGTGCTGTTGCAACCAGATCCATCCTCCACCATTCTGCACCCTGTGGCTTTCTTCTCTGCCAAATTGAAGAGTCACCAGGTGGGTTACTCAACCATCGAGAAGGAAGCCTTGTCCCTGATTCTGGCCGTTAACAAGTTCAAATGTTACCTACAGTCTGCTTCATGTCCAATCAAAATATTCACCGACCACAACCCGTTAGCCTTCATCCAGAAATCCAAACTAACCAATCAGAAGATTCTTCGCTGGGCACTTACTCTTCAAGAATACCATCTCGAAATTCACCACATCAAGGGATCAGACAACATCATTGCGGACACCTTATCTCATGCTCCAACAGGTTAACCTCCTTCATGTCCCACTTCGGAGGTCTTCGGTGGGGGGGTGTCACGGCCACCATTCTCCTTCCCCCCGCCTGCCTTCCCTGTACAACAAGCAGGTTGTTTGTTAATTGCTTGAGCACTTGTCACGTCTTCTAATTAGCAGTCGCAAGTGGGATTGCTTGCTCCCACCTCAACGTAAGCCAATCAGGATACGCCGTGACTGCTTCTGGCCTGTATATATACAGGGTCTGAGCTGGATCGGTAGTCACTGGCAGCTCATTACTGCTACCCACTGCTACAAGTCTGCCTCCCTCACCTGTATTGTGTCTCGTCTTTGTATCATTTTTGTGAACTTCTCTGCTGTTCGGCTTTTTCGGCTAAGTATTTTGTAACCTGTACCTCGTAATCCCCTTATCTCACCAGTGTGTTGTCCAGTGTTAGGACAGTTATATTATCTTATATTTGTGTGTATTATTTTGTGTGTATTATGTTTACTTTACATGTATATGTTTACTGTGCACTGAATTAAATTAATGTTATGTTACTGAAATATTATTTCAACTTCCCATTCCCAGCATACCACAGTTACATGCGTTTCCCTTGCTTATCTTCACTTTTAATTTTGTTATACCTTGGGTATTCGGTATGCAATTATATTTAACTTTTTTTTTATTTCACATTCTAACACCCAAGTTGTGACAATATATATATATATATATATATATATATATATATATATATATATATATATATATATATATATATATTAATCATCATCATATCCTCCTACAACTATTAACGCAAAGGGCCTTGGTTATATTTCGCCAGTCGTCTCGATCTTGAGCTTTCAATTCAATACTTCTCAGTTCATCATCTCCTACTTCTCGCTTCATAGTCCTGAGCCAAGTAGGTCTGGGTCTTCCAACACTTCTAGTGTCTTGTAGAGCCCAGCTGAACGTTTGGTGAACTAATCTCTCATGGGGAGTGCGAAGAGCATGGTCAAATCATCTCCATCTACCCCTCATCATGATCTCATCCACATATGGCACTCAAGTAATCTCGCTAATAGATTTATTTCTAATCCTGTCCTCCCAGTATCCTTCTGAGGGCATTGTTCTCAAATTTACTAAATCTATTGGAGATTGTTTCATTGTATACTATGACTCGTGTCCATAGAGTAACACGGATCTCAGTAAATTGTTATATAGTCTGACTTTTTTTTTATGTAATTTCAGGCGATTTGATTTCCAAATTTTTCTTAACTTAGCCATTGTCTGATTTGTTTTTCAATTTTTCACTAAACTCTAATTCTGAAGACTTGACTTAAATGATTCTACCTCATTAATCCTTTCTCCTTTCAATGAAATTTCATTTTTCCTTGCGTACTCCATTCTCATTATCTCTGTCTTTCATCTATTTATCTTCAGCCCAACCTCGTGTGATATTTATGCATTCTTGTGAGCAAGAATTGCAAATCCTGTGGTGTTCTGCTAACAAGGACAGCATCATCAGCATACTCTAGGTCTGCTAAATTCCTATCACCAATCCAGTCCACTCCTTCTCCACCATCTCTGACTGTTCTATGCATTACAAAATCCATGAAGAGGATAAACAATATGTGTGACAACACATTCCCTTCGAGTACTCCACTATTCAAAGAAAATTCATTTGATAAAACTCCATTAACATTAAATTTGCACTTGCTATGCTCATGAACAGACTTAAACAAAAATTTACGTATTCATGAGGAATTCCATAATAAGGTAGGACTCTCCACAAAATTGGCCGGTGCACACTATCAAAGGTTTTTTCATAGTCCACAAATGCCATCAAATGGTGATTTCTATATTGTACGCATTGCTGTACGTTTCAAAATAAAGATTTAGTCAGTGCATCTTCTACCTTTTCTAAATCCTGCTTGTTTACCTCCCAGCTTTTCATCAATCTTTCTTTTCGGTCTCTTTAGAATAAGCATTCTATACATTTTCATAACAACTGACGTAAGTGTTATGCTTCTGTAATTATTGCAGTCAGTCGGGTCTCATCTTTTTTGTGCTATTCTCACCAACACTCCTAACTCCCCTTCATCAGGTTTTGCCTCTTCGTGCCACGTTCTACAAAATAATTTAGTAAGTAGTCTGGTTGTCACTTCATTTTCAGCCAGTATCATCTCAGCAGTTATTCCATCGTATCCAGGGACTTTCCCTCTCTTTATTTTTATTTTTAGGATAGCTTCTACTTCAAACACACTGAATTCATTCATGGGCGCATCAAGGTCTTCATGAGCTTCAGGTATATCAAACAAATTATTCCCGTCATATCTCGTATTCATAACCTTACTAAAGTGTTCCATCCAACGTTGGCTTTCTTCATCTACTGTTGCTATAACAGAACCATCTCTATTTTTGATTGGTATGTGCTTCTTCTTCTTTGCCCCAGTCGATTTTTCATTAATAATTTTATGAGCAATTTTTACACCGTAGCCACTCCCTGAATTCATAGCTTTGACAGCCTCATCTTCTTTACTGTCTAAATATTCTCTCCAGTCATTCCTGGATTTTCTTTTGACCTCACTGTCAATACTGGAATACTTAGCATGCTCTTCCTTGTAATTTTCTTTACTTCCACGATAACTTTAAAAAGTCAATTTCTTCCTTTGTCTCCTTTTTATAGTATCACAAGTATCATTTGATATCCATTACTTTCTCCTTATAACTGCGTGTCCCAAGACTTCACTACCAACTGACTGATATATGTTCTTCATATCACATTGTTCTTCATTAATTGTGTGTTTTTCATCTCTTAAATTCTCTAAGACTGCAAATCGATTTCTACATTCAATTGCAAATGTTTTTTTTGTATTTTTTTTGTGCTCTTCTTCTAAAAGCTTAATTGTATCAAACCTAGGTATTTTATCCATCGTTCTTTAGGGTGCTTTCAGTTTTATTTCAGTGTGGCAATGTTATATATATATATATATATATATATATATATATAAATAAATATTTATATATATATATATATATATATATATATATATATATATATGTGTGTGTGTGTGTGTGTGTGTGTATGTGTGTGTGTGTGTGTATGTGTGTGTGTGTGCTATAAACTATGCTTATGTAGATGGCATCACGCAAGTAATAATGCATCCTACAAATTCCAAAAGATTTTTAAAAATAAAAACTGAAAGAGAGATCAAAAGAATAAATGATAACGAAAGCAAGGGGAAAATAAAAACAAACCACAACAAATTCCAACTTTTATTAGTATAAAAAAATAAACCAGCACCAATAACAGTAAACAACGTAAACATACCATTTAACAACGAAGTCAAAATCCTTGGTCTCTCTACCAACAGAACTGGCATAAGCTGCGATATCAAAAACTTCAATTGGCAAAACACAGAAAATGAGCATTAAAACGTTTCAAACTATTGGATAAAAACATAAGAATAAATATTTACAAAAGCCTAATAAGGCCTCTATTCGAATGTCCAATAGCACCAGCATACACAATGGCCCAGTCAAAGATGAAATCCCTATAAAAATTCCGAAATTGAAACAAACGAAATATACATGGCCTAAACCATAGCAATAATAATAATAATAATAATAATAATAATAATAATAATAATAATAATAATAATATAAAGAAAAAAAAAGAGAAACACTCCATAACATATACAATCTCGAACCAGTAAACGTCAGGTACCACAGAAAAGCCACACAAGCCTGGGAAAGATTACAAAATATTTACCCAGAACTTGTTACAACGAGTGAGGAGATAACAGGCACACAAAACGAGCATTCCTGGTGGAAAAGGATAGCTCCTTTCAATGCTCAGGACGAACAAAATCCAGAGTATTAAAATAAAACAAGAAGTAGACAAAGACAAATAAATAAACAAGCCCCTGAAAAGGAATAATCATAAGATCACATGTCCCTCGGAGGCTGGCCAGAGTATCACCTCCTGGAAATCCATAAGAAATGATGTTGACCCAAAAAAAAAAAAAAAAAGAAAAAAAAAAAAAAGATATCGAGTCTGCCCGAAACTTTTCACCTCCTACTGTACTTGATTTTAACACTTCCCTCTGAATCCTTCCAAAATCCTAATTCCAACCTTCTCTCCCTCACCTATCCTATTCCCTATACTGTAGCTGTAGCTGTATATATATATATATATATATATATATATATATATATATATATATATATATATGTGTGTGTGTGTGTGTGTGTGTATGTGTGTATACATATATGTATGTGTTTGTGCGTGGATTTTTTCCTAAAAAACGTGGCCCCAAAAAGCCTTATCTTTCCGGTTTCAAGAAAGTAATTATAGGCTAAGGTTGCGAGATCCACGCCCAGCTACATTTATGTTCATTGCACATAAGCGGTAGCAGAGTCAGTCTTTTCTTAGAGGTCATCAGTTCACTCATCGGAGTACTGACCAGACCAAAACGTTTCTCAAGTTCGCTTATCTTTATGACGATAATCATAAGGGCATGATTTGAGGTCAGTCTGCCACCATATTGGTTTATTCTAAAAAAAAAAAAATGTGGCGTGTTACATATCTCAGTAAGTTATATTTTTCTCAATTTCTGGTCTCTGCTTTTCAGTGTTCTTACTCCTCTTTTCTTGTTAATGTGTAGTACTATATTATCAACCATATCTACCCATTATATTTGTCCTTTACATTTTATAACCATAACAAATCCCCCCAAAATAAGAGAGAGAGAGAGAGAGAGAGAGAGAGAGAGAGAGAGAGAGAGAGAGAGAGAGAGAGAGAGAGAGAGAGAGAGAGAGAGAGAGAGAGAGAGAGTAATAAAAGAAAAAAAATAGCACATTATTGCTCCTGAATACACTCTGAGAGCTTTTGTACCGTTGCACAAGTATGTCATTCAACACCAAGGACACCCAAACAAAGTATTAAAATGTATGACATTATTTTGCATCGCTCAGTCCAAAGACTGTATAAATGCCGGAAGTGCGCCCGAACCGTTCCTATGCTGAGTGCACAAATTTAACGATAAGCCCTCAAGAAATGACTAACTGTTTACAGAATGAGCCTCCAATGAATCTCCAACGAGATGACGGAGTCATGTGAATCGTTCATAGGAGAATCAAAGGGACTAGTTTCGTAAGGCCTCATGAGTCTGTTTATGAATTTACTTATTTGTGACGGTTTCTGGATTTGTTCTCACGTTATAATGCATTTAAGGCTCAAGTCACATGCGTAATGCGGTGTCTGGCCTAAATCACATGCGTTATTATTATTATTATTATTATTATTATTATTATTATTATTATTATTTGCTAAGCTACAACCCTAGTTGGAAAAGCAGGATGCTATAAGCCCGGGGGCTCCAACTGGGAAAATTGCGCAGTGAGGAAAGGAAACAAGGAAAAAGAGAAAATTATAACAACAATAACATTAAAGTAAATATTTCCTATATAAACTATAAAAACTTTAACAAAACAGGAGCAAGAGAAATTAGATAGAATAGTGTGCTGGAGTGTACCCTCAAGCAAGAGAAATCTAACCCAAGAAAGTGAAAGACCATGGTACAGAGGCTGTGGCACTACCCAAGAGAACAATGGTTTGATTTTGGAGTGTCCTTCTCCTAGAAGAGCTGCTTAACATAGCTAGAGTCTCTTCTACCCTTACCAAGAGGAAAGTAGCCACTGCATAATTACATTGTAGTAGTTAACCCCTTGGGTGAAGAAGAATTGTTTGGTAATCTCAGTGTTGTCAGGTCTATGAGGACAGAGGAGAACATGTAAAGAATAGGCCAGACTATTCGGTGTATGTGTAGGCAAAGGGAAAATGAACTATAACCAAAGAGAAGGGACCAATGTAGTACTGTCTGCACAGTCAAAGACCCTATAACTCTCTAGCGTTAGTATCTCAAGGGGTAGCTGGTGCCCTGGCTAACCTACTACCTTTAATGCGGGGTCTGGCCTTATTCACATGCCTAATGCAGAGTCTGACCTCAGTTATACGACATAATGCTGTGTCTGGCCTTAGTCACATGTCATAATGTGGTGCTTGGCCTTAATCACGTGTCATAATGTGGTGTCTGGCCTTATTCACATGCCTAATGCAGTGTCTGGCCTTAGTCATACGTCATAATGCAGTGTCTGGCCTTAGTCATATGTCATAATGCAGTGTCTGGCCTTAGTAATACGTCATAATGTAGTGTCTGGCATTAGTCATAATGTGATGCTTGGCCTTAATCACGTGTCATAATGCGATGACTGGCCTTAGTCACTCGTCATAATGGTGCTTGGCCTTAGATACGTGTCATAATGCAGTGCCTGGCCTTAGTCACACATCATAATGCGGTGCTTGGCCTTAGTTACACGTCATAATGCGGTGACTGACCTTAGTTACATGTCATAATGTGGTGCCTGGCCATAATCACATGTCATAATGCAGTAATTGACTATAGTCACATGTTATAATGTAGTGCCTGGCCTTAGTCACCTGTCATAATGCAGTGTTTGACCTTAGTCATATGTCATAATGTGGTGCCTGGCGTTAGTCACAAGTCATAATGCGGTGTCTGGCCATAGTCGCTCATCATAATGTGGTGTTTGGCCTAAGTCACACACCATAATGCATTTATGGATTTAGTCACATGCCTAATGCAGTGTCTGGCCTTAGTCACACGTCATAATGCGGTGTCTGGTCTTAGTCACACATCATAATGTGGTGTCTAGCCTTAGTCACGTGTGATAAGGCAGAGTTTGGCCATAGTCACACATCATAATGTGGTGTTTAGTCTTAGTCACAAGTTATAATGCAGTACCTGACCTTAGGTTATGCATCATGTTTCGGTGCTTGGCCTTAGTCACGTGTCATAATGCGGTGCTTGGCCTTAGTTACACGTCATAATGCGGGGACTGGCCTTGGTTACACATTATGATATAGTGCCTGGCCATAGTCACACATCATAAGGCAGTATTTGACCATAGTCACATGTCATAATGTGGTGCCTGGCCTAGTCACCTGTCATAATTCAGTGTTTGGAGTTAGTCATACATCATAGTGTGGTGCCTGACCTTAGTCGCATGTCATAATGCAGTGCCTGGCTTTAGTCACAAGTCATAATGCCTTAGGCATACGTCATAATGCGATGGCTGGCCTTAGTCGCTCATCATAATGTGGTGTTTGGCCTAAGTTACACATCATAATGCATTTAAGGGTTTAGGCACATGCTTAATGCGGTATCTGTCCTTAGTCACACGTCATAATGCGGTGTCTGGGCTTAGTCACACATTGTAATGCGCTGTCTGGCCTTAGTTATGTGTCATAATGCAGTGTCTGGCCATAGTCACGCACCGTAATGCGGTGTCTTGCCTTAGTCACAAGTCATAATGCAGTGCCCGGCCTTAGTCACACATCATAATGCAATGCTTGTCCTTAGTGACACATCATAATGCAGTGTCTGGCCTTAGATACATGTCATAATGCGGTGCTTGGCCTAAATCACACGTCATAATGCAGTGCCTGGCCTTAGTCACATGTCATTATGTGGTGCCTGGCATTAGTCACACATCATAACGCCGCGCCTGGCCTTAGCCACACATCATAATGTGGTGCTCGGCCTTAGTTACACGTTATAATGCGATGGCTGGCCTTAGTTACACGTTATAATGCGATGGCTGGCCTTAGTCATGTGTCGTAATGCAGTTTTTGGCCATAGTCACATGTCATGATGTGGCTTCTGGCCTTAGTCACCTGTCTTAATGCTGTGTTTGGCCTTAGTGACACGTCTTAATGCAGTGCCTGACCTTAGTCACATGTCATAATGCAGTGCCTGGCCTTAGTCACAAATTATAATGCTGTGCCTGGCATTAGGCATACGTCATAATATGGTGCCTGGTCTTAGTCACTCGTCATAATGCAGTGTTTGTCATTAGTCACTCGTCAAAAAGCAGTGTTTGGCCCTGGCCTTAGTCACACGTCATAATGCAGTGCCTGGCCTTAGTCAAACGTCATAATGCGGGGGCCATGGCTGTAGTCGCATGTAATAATGAGGTGTCTGGCCCTAGTCACACGTCAAAATTTGGTGTCTGGCCTTAGTCAGAAGTCATAAAGCAGTGTCTGGCCTTAGTTACATGTCATAATATGGGGCCTGACCTTAGTCACACCTCATAATGTGGTGTCTGGCAGTCGTCACAACTCATAATTCAGTGGCTGGCCCTAGACACACGTCATAATACGGTATCTGTCTTTAGTCACATGTCATAATACAGTGCCTAGCCTTAATAACATATCAGATTGCAGTGTCTGGTCTTAGTCACGTGTCATGTTAATGATATATATAGAACTTCTTTTACTAGATTAAGGTTAAGCGCTCATAACCTTGCTATTGAAACAGGTAGGTAGAACAGAAGAGGTCGAGGTTGCCTCCCAGTAGAGGAGACACTATGCCCTTGTGGCGAGGTACAAACGGGGCTGCATGTGGTGGAGTCATGCCCTATTACACATAGTATACGAACTAATTATAATATAAATTCATTTCATCAGATCCCTGCCAAAGATGTTCACACCACTGTGAAAATTGCCCACTCAATCTTGAACTGTTACCCATAGATATATTTTCTTTGGTTTAATATTAATTCTTAATTTTATGTTAAAGTGATTTATAGGAAATATGCTTTATGATTTTAATTATGATATATGCTACGGAACTATTATAAATCCTGTAATTTCATGGACACATAGTATATAGAATAATGTAAATATCCCGATTGTATAATAGATTAATGTTAATATGTAATAATATTTATTGTAATTTTTTAATGTAGACTTTGTGGTCAATAAAAATCTATCTATCCATCTATCTGGTCTTAGTTACACGTCGTAATGTAATGTTTAGCCTTAGTGACACATAATGCGGTGTCTGTCCTTAGTCACACGTCACAATGCGTTGTTTGGCCTGAGTCACATGTCATAAAGTGGTGTCTGGTCTGAGTCATATATCATAATGCGGTGCCTGGCTTTAATCATAGATCATAATGTGGTGTCTGACCTTAGTCACATGGCATATTGCAGTGCCTGGCCTTAGTCACATGACATATTGCAGTGCCTGGCCTTAGTCACACGTCGTGATGTGGTGCCTGGCTTTAGTCACACATTATGATGAGGTATCTAACCATACTCATGCATAATGCAGCGCCTGGCCTAAGTTATTCGTCATAATGCGGTGCGTGGCCTTAGTAATATGTTATAATGCAGTCCTGGCCTTAGTCACACGTCATAATGTGGTGTCAAGCCTTAGTCACACATCACAATGCAGTACCTGGCCTTAGTCACACATCATAATGTTGTATCTGGCCTTAGTCACATGGTACAATGCGGTGCCTACCCTTAGTTACACGTCACGATGCTGTGCCTGAACTTATTCACACGTTATAAAGCGGTGCCTGGCCATAGTCATACATCATAATGCGGTGACTGGTCTTAGTCACTTGGCATGAAGTGGAACCTGCCCTTAGTCACACACCATAATGTGGTGACTGGCCTTGGTTGCATGTCATAATGTGGCGTCTGGCCTTAGTCGCACATCATAATGCGGTGTCTGGCGCTAGCCTCACATCATAATGCGGTGCTTCGCCTTAGTCACACATCATAATGCGGTGTTCGCCTTAGTCACATGTCATAATGTCGTGTTTGGCGTAGCGCACGTCATAATGCAGTGCCTGACCTTAGTCACATGTCATAATTCTGTGCTTGGCCTTATCATCACGTCATAATGTGGTCTGGTCTTAGTGACATGTCATAATGCAGCGTCTAGCCTTAGTCATACGTCATGATGTGGTGTCTGGCCTTAGTCACACTTGTAATGCAATATCTGGTTTAGGCAACACGTCATAATGCAGTTTCTAGACTTGGTCGCAGATCACAATGCACATTTTGACCTTGGTGGCATATCGTAATGAGGTTTCCGGCCATCGGCAATATTTTCAATACAGCTGTTGGTTTTGAGCGTTTGTTATAAGGGGGTATCTGGCTTTGGTGATACGTCATAATGGGGTTTATGGCCTTAGTCAAATAATGCAATGCACTTTCTTCAGTGATAAGTTATAGTGCAGTATCTGGACTTCGTCACAGCAGTAATGCAGTTTTTTGTCTAGGGTCTATGTCTTAATGCATTATCTGTCTATCGTAGCATATCGTAATGAGGTTTCTAGCCATATTCATACGCTATAATGGAATGATAATAATAATAATAATAATAATAATAATAATAATAATAATAATGTCCCAGGCCAGTGTCTGGTTTTAATAGTACGTCGTAAAGTGGTGTCTGGTTATAGTTGCATGATGCAATTTGGTTTCTGGATTGGTTGTACTCCATTATGCGATATCTAGGCTTCAACATATTTCATAATGCAGTTTCTGCCCTTGTTGGCGCTATGTAAAGAGGTTTCTTGCCATAAGAACACATCATAATGTGGTTTCTCACTTTTGTGGCACTTCATAATACAGTTTCTAGCCATAATAACAAGGACCAAACGTTATTGATAGGGTTAGCGGTTCTGGTTGCACAATAATATAGTGTTTATGGTATTGGTTAAATGTCATAAGGCAGTTTTTAGCCTTAGTTGCATATTGTAAGGTGGTTTATGGCCGTATTTGAACATTGTAATGGGGTTTCTGGCTTTGTTATAAGGCATTATGCAGTTTATAACTTTGGGTGTCCGTCATAATGTGGTTTCATCCTTAAGTAGCACATTATGACACAGTTTCTAACCATAGCTGCACATCATAATGCAGTTTCTGCCCTTCTTGGCACATCGTAATGATGCTTCTAGCCATAGCCACTCACCATTATGGTACTTCTGTCTTGGTATCGTGTCATAATAGGGTTTCTGGCCTTAGTAGCTAGTTGTAGTGGGGGTTCCTGTATTAGTTGCATGATTTAATGCTGTTCCTGGCATGGCCACACACACTAGCCATTGGAATACATCATAGTGTAGTTTCTAGCCATATCCATGTCACAATGAGGTTTCTGGCTTTGGTCGCACCTCATAAAGGATTTATGGTCATGGTCAAATGTTGTAATGTTGTATCTGGTCTTGGTCAAAAGTCATATTTTTTTTTTTTTTTTTTTTTTTTTTAACGGCAGTTTCTCATTTTTTACGTGTAATGTGGTCTCTGGCCTTGGCCCCACGTTATACCAGGTTTCTGACTGTCGTGGCACATCGTAATGCAGTTTCTGGTCATCCACACATATTGTAATGCAGTTTCTCATTATTTTATATATGTCGTAATGCAGTTTCTGGTCATGGTTGTAGTACTTGATTCGACTTCTGATTATGGTAACTCCTCGTTACAGGCCATAGTGTGGTTTCTGACTTTGATAACATATTGGGATGTGAAGTTTCAGGCTTGTTGAAACGTTGGTTTTCTTTTTCTGACTTTGGTCTCTTATTGTAATGCTTTGTTTATTTTTAGTGATACATCGTAATGGGATTTGTAGATTTCCTTACTTACAATGAAGTTAATGACATTCCTTACGCGTCCAAATGTAGTTTCCCCCCGTTAAAATTTGGTTACGTTCCAATGAACTGTTATTTTTTTTTTCTGTTCCAATTTTTTACTTTGATTACACATTTTTTTCAAAATATATTTCTTACGTGACATGAATTTAGCTACATGTCGTAATGGGGAACTGTATTTGGTGTCATATTGCAATGTAGTTTCTTATTTTTTGTTACTAATCGTGACGAAACTGTAGCCTCTGATTACTTTAGTAACATTATGGGGATCCTGACTTATGATGATGCACTTTTTGAGTATCGTAACGTATCACAGCTAGGTTTTTTTTTTTAGTTTTTGTATGTGTCGTAACGATGTTCCTGAATTGAGGTTCCTGAGTTCCATTATAAATTACGTTATAAACGTGTATTTGATTTACAGGTTTCTCTCTTATTTATTCATAGAAAAGGGACAAAAGGTTTTACAACCTTTGGTTTTATCATGCCAGTCGTTCATCTTCATTAGTCAAAAAAGGTATTCTCTTCCCTGAGGCGAGAAAGAGAATATAGGGTTAAAGGACACCACGGTATTAGGAGAGACCCTCATGTTTTTTTTTTTTTTTTTTTTTTTTTTTTTTTTTTTTTTTTTTTTTTTTTTTTTTTTTTTTTTTTTTTTATCTATTTCTGCTTGATAGTTTTTGCCCACGTCTGTTATATTTTATTTATTTATATCTACAACGCACATGCTTTATCCACACCATTCGATTGACTTCCTAGTGTAAGAAATTAAGAATCTATGATTAGGTCAATAGGTTCACAGTGGATTCATCGACTCGTATGTCTAAAGGCCACTCACGAATGGCAGAGACAAGGGATGGTGCCAATGCCATAGTTAGCACGACAATGCCTTAGAGATAAACCGTATACATGGATGGTGATCAGCGTCCAAGCCCCCTCTCCACCCAAGCAAGGATCGGCCAGGCAATTGTTGGTGATGACTCTGCAGGTAGATAGTGAGGTTGCAGACACTATAAGAAACTATCAAGCAGGCAGATTGATTGATTATGAGTTATCTGGCATCCTGACATCTAAGGTCATTGACGAGCAGGCAGGGTCGTTTCTAATAGGCCATCGTAAACAAGTTTAAAAGCCAACCGGTTCAAGGGCAGTGACAAATAAAGACTTTCAGGTTATTAGGTCAAACCGGGATACTTGGAATCTCTACTTCTGTAACGTTAATATTTAAAGGGAAGAGATTACCCAGCCAATAAGTAAAACTCGACTCTTACAGAACTGGAAAAATCTCTGTAACCTCTATATCGTTACCTATTAATGTTTGTGTATATGTAAATTACATATATAGAGTTCAAATTATCGTTGCTTCATGTCACATAAGAAATCGTTACCCATCATAAGAAAAGGGCAGCAAATATAGCTATTTCATACTATAAAGATATGTAAATTCGAAGCAGTAAAATTTAATGGAATCGATTGATAGTATTTATAGTCAATATGCTATTAATAACAACGTGAGACATCATTGTTTTTATTTTTCTTGGATTCGAATTAGTATTTTTATAAGGACTTCAGCCTTACTTTTTATCTTATAAGACCAGTATATTTTCTTTTCATTCATGTATTTATGATTAGTTTTTTGAGCATTCCCTTATTTAAATTCTTAATCATCTATAATACTTTTTAGTTTAGAGAGAGAGAGAGAGAGAGAGAGAGAGAGAGAGAGAGAGAGAGAGAGAGAGAGAGAGAGAGAGAGAGAGAGAGACGTGATATACATTTAGTTCATTAGATAAAAAAAGGTCCATTCGTAAGTCTGACACTGTGAACCGGATAATTTCGGTTTTTGGTATGAAATACTGTAAGCAGTTCACTTTAACAAGACAAATACTTCGTAGAATGTCAATAAATGGAAATGATTACAGTAGGCTAACTTGACTCGTGACAGGAGTAAACCACGTTACGAACAGAACTACAAATTTTTGCAACCATATCCCTAACTTTGCCATACAGAAAACTCGAAATGAATTCTTTCCGAAACGACTTCTCTTTAGAAATTAATTGGAAAACTTATTAACCTTATAGTTGTTGAACTTGTAGACTAAGAAATGGCTGCTATCTGCAATAACCCTTCAGTTTCAGGAAGGCCAACTTCCCAATTAGGCATCTTTCACACTTAATTAAGCAGTTTTTCCGCTGCCGCAAGCGGTGCGGATCCACCTTTGTCAGTCTTCTGATGAATTATATTGCCAGATACAGTACGCAGTACATAGTATTATTTACTCATTCATGGATTGCCCTCTTCGCTTCGCTGATGAATAATAACAATGCTGCTTTCATGATAGCCTTCATCAATACTGATATGCGGAATAGCAGGGATGAGGAGAGACGAAGAGCTTAGGCTGCAATTGAGACGGGTGATTGGCACCTATGAATAGAACAGTTAAGAAATGAAATATGGCACTAGCAGGGGAAATTAGTGTTAATGTCTTGGAAATCATTCGAAATAGTAATATAGTAACCAAGAAAAGTAAAGTGTGAAAGGAAAGGAGTAGAAGTAGAAAAACGAAGGAGTGATAATAGGAAAAGTCGTGAAGAGAGAAAGTCCAATATGCATTTGAATTTTGAATTTCATTTAGGTGCTAGGTAAGGGAAGTGAAGCATGGGGAAGGAATAAAAGGTATGGAAAACGGACAAACGAATGCGAAATAAAGAAAAAAATAAGGAAATAAAATGGTTCTACATTATTGAATGATACACTTGATCAGTTTCCAGACCCCTTACCTAATCAAATCATATTGTGCAGTTCAGCCATAAAAAGTATGTTATAAGCTTTAATAATAAAAATTTTATCTACAAAGTACAATTTCTATATCTTTCATCTCTTCATTCTTCATTGTGTCCCTGGCTAGGAGACACACCACTCGGAACATACGCGGTTAAGAATGAAAATTATTGTAGTTCAATAGCATAATGAAGCGAGAGAAGATGAAATTTATAATAGAGAGAGAGAGAGAGAGAGAGAGAGAGAGAGAGAGAGAGAGAGAGAGAGAGAGAGAGAGAGAGAGAGAGTCTTCAACCTCAACTATAAATGATAGTGAAAAAGCAGTATGAGAGAGAGAGAGAGAGAGAGAGAGAGAGAGAGAGAGAGAGAGAGAGAGAGAGAGAGAGAGAGAGAGAGAGCAAATTACTAACGAGTGGAGCGCATATCTTTTGCTTCGTAATCACAAGCAAATATTATTGAAATGTAAGGTAAAAATCAGTAGCTAAACCTAATACAACTAAAAGGAAGGTAAAGTAATCTCTGCACGACAAGCCATTTTTTTTTCGATTTCCTTTAAAAACCTTAAATCATCCTGGAAGCTCTTCGATAACAGATTTAATTTCAAAGGCAACTGTTAGGAATTACTGTTGCGATTTTATTTTTAAACAGGTGTTTCCTTTCTTTTTTTATTTGTTAGCACTACCAATGTTTCCTTCAATAGTTGGATATTCCCTTCTATTTAACAATACCGTAATTATTCTAAACTGTATTCCCCATGAAGGCTTCACTATTTTTGTTTGTTTCTCTGGCTGTGTCTTCTGTACAGTTAATATCTCTGTCACTGTTCCTCCCTTACTCCCTGAAGGCGACTTCGAAAGACCTGCCAAGCCACTTTGTATTCCATTTTAATTTGGAAGCGAGATATACGTGGATCAG
>NC_090752.1:79563897-79586397 GCF_036898095.1 Palaemon carinicauda
ATTTTTTTTTTCTTTTCAAATGTCATATCTAACTTTTCGTTTCAAAGATTTTTTTATATAGTCCTCGAAAAGATCTTTGCAGATTTTCTTCGTCATTTAATTTTTTTTTTATTGTGGAAATTACGTCATAAAGTACAATTTTTATATGGGTGTTAGGGGTTGATATTTGGATGTGGTATATCCATTAATTTCTTAAGGTTAATTAGTCTTTTATCTAGTACTCTCAAAATACAACAGAAGAGAGAGAGAGAGAGAGAGAGAGAGAGGAGAGAGAGAGAGAGAGGAGAGAGGAGAGAGAGAGAGAGAGAGAGAGAGAGAGAGAGAGAGCCGTAATATTAATTTTTATGTATATTGGTTTTCATCTGAATCTTGTTTCTCCGCCACTTGATCATCTATCTATCCTCTATCTATCTATCTATACATATATATATATATATATATATATATATATATATATATAGAGAGAGAGAGAGAGAGAGAGAGAGAGAGAGATAATATATATATATATACATATATATATGTGTGTGTGTGTGTTTGTGTGTGTCTGTGTGTGTGTGTGCGCTAGCGTTGTGCGTGTGTATTTAAACCAATTATCGGGAAAAAGGAATTTGGTTATAATAGCCTGAGGAAGTTTGAAGGAAAACAACGAACAACTTCCGTCGATAACACGTCCAAATACTTCAACGACATGGATGTGCAGAAAAAAATGCGTTCCGTCGCTTTTTTGGGTCAAGCTTTCAAAAACCAAAGCCCGTCTACATTCAGTTGAAAAACTTTCACCGATTTATCAATAATTCGTTAACCTGTCTCGCTCTCGAAACTAATTCTCGATGCCATGCAGCGCAGAAATTCAATACGGAATTTTTCGAAGCACCGAATTTATAGAATTCTGTTTCTTTCCCTGTTTTTCATTGGCTGCTCTGTCCTATTTCTGACAGACATCCTGTAAAAGTTAAACATTCCATAAAACTAATGGATTCTATATCATTATGATTTGGTGGAAGAGTACGATGAGGCACTTATATATACATCACATTTAAGCTAAGGTCATTCTTTTCTTTGCTTTAACATTCCACTTCGCGAAAATTTAACAAAGGACTGGTTTTCATCTTTTATTTGACATAATAATAATAATAATAATAATAATAATAATAATAATAATAATATAAACTTTTATTACAATTCGATTGCTCATTATTGCTATGGCAACAATTTACATAGATTCACCATTGCTACCTATATATGGTATCATGATCTTAAGTAAAGCAACCTCCATTAAGGTCTTAATAAACAATTGACATCACTTCGTCCCTCTCCGTTCAGGAACTATTGTTCGTTGTGATTTGGTAGCGATTTCTGATGTAATGAGTATGTAGCTTATAACGAATCGTGAAGTTATAACAAGATAATATATCAAATAATATCAATTATAAACTCCGGAAGAAAGGTGCAATCTGATATAACAGAGATGCATGACCAAAAAAATAAACAAAAAAAAAAAAAACATGTTCAATAGATTACTTATGTAAAGAAAAATAATTTACGCTAATAACAGAGAGAGAGAGAGAGAGAGAGAGGAGAGAGAGAGCGAGAGAGGAGAGGAGAGAGAGAGAGAGAGAGAGAGAGAGAGAGAGAATATCCCTGGAAATAGGCCGTAGATGGCAGATGAATAAATTACATCGAGTCCTTAGAGATTTTCCTTCCGTTGTATTAAGAAATATGAATGAGATTCGAAGCCATCAGTTATTCATTTTGCAATTGCTGCAATGGTCAGATGTAAAATTTCTCTCTCTCTCTCTCTCTCTCTCTCTCTCTCTCTCTCTCTCTCTCTCTCTCTCTCTCTCTCTCTCTCTCTCTCTCTCTTTCATTGGAAGTACTCTACACAGCAACTTATAGAATTCTCCTGTTTTAAGTCAATAACACTTTCCGGCCACTATTTTGACGTTCGACAATTATACGATTCAGCCTGCGGAAAGAGAAAGATATGTTTCCATCTAATTAGAAATACGAGGAATACACCAGAAAAAATCAGATTAACGTCAGCCAATCTATGAGTCAACTACATCATTTTCGTGGGGCAGTGACGTTAAAACAAGGGTTCGAACATTACCGAAATTATCATTACCGGTACATTTGCGAAGTTGATATATTTTTACCAATTTTATACCGGTTTATTGTTAAATATATATATATATATATATATATATATATATATATATATATATATTATATATATATATATATATATATATATATATATATAACAGATTTATAACCCTTTCTCCAACATTCTAAGACTCGATAGAAAAAGTTGGTTCCATCCTTATCCCTCTTCGTCTTCTTGTTGGTCCAATGAATGCCATTTCAAAATAAGCGATGTACTCTGATGGTAAATCGCAGTCGCCAGACAATTCAATAAATCCTTCTACAATGTCAGTTAAAAGAAGGAAAGCTAATGAGGAAAAACGTCTAATCTTCAAATTAAATACGCCATCTTCTCTATCACGTTTGTCTTAGCCTTAGGTCACATATTTTCCTAAAACAAAGACTGCGATAAATGAAATAGACGTGAACTTATTGTTACATCTGGAAACTTCTCTACAAACGCTTTCTGGGCTCCTTTTCAGTCAGTTAACAAAGAGCTTGGATTAAGTTGCGGTTGAGTTGCAATAAAAATGTGAATAGACGAACGTAAGTTTCCTTTGTCATACCAAGAAGCAGGACAAAAATTCTGGGAATACTAAATGCACCTTCTTGAATATAGATACAATACAGCTGATATATTGATAGACTTTTCTCTAAAAGTACCATCTGCTGGCCAGTTAGGAAAACTAACCAAATCTTCTAAGACATCTTCAGTCGCAAATATAAGTATTCTTTTCCTCGTCATCGATACCAGAATCAATGCAAGGAACTCATCTCCAGTTGCAAGAAAACAGTAGGATTACGTTATCTCAAAGTTATTCCTTTGCTGTGGATTTGGTGGTGCATTTTGAGCTTTTGTCTCCATCGACGTACATTCTTACAATTGATGATAATGCTGTCATGTGGATCATTGTAAACAGGATCTTCCTTAGCGATCGTTCCTCTGATTAGACTTCTTGCTAGTTCGCATGGTGAAACTGAAATACTTTTTAATTAGCACATAATTTCTTGTGCTGTAATTTTAGAAGTTGAAGGTCCATGGTTGTGCTCATTACATCGTGTTGTAATGGAATAATTAACTTTGCTTTGCAAATATCGCTCTACACATCTCCAATATGTTTTTGTTTCATCAGCATTTTTCTTATGGAAGTGGTTGCTGTAATTTCATCTGCAATAAAAAATTTGCACCAATGTTAGATTTCCTAATTTTGGCCAAGGGTTTTGCTTAATTTTTTAAATGATAAAATCTAGAATGTAGTAGATAGTTTCAGTCCACGCTGCATGAGTAAACTAAATTACTGTTTGCTTTGACAAAAATAAAAAAAAAACCACTAAGCCTTTGTCAAATGTTATCTATACTACCTATTTGCTTGTCAAAAGCTACTAAATGTATTTGTATACCGTTATGGTAACTACATATTTGCTTGTGTAGAGCTGTGAAATGTATTGGTTTTCAATTAACTATTGCAAGCAATGGTTGAACGCATACTATTGAAAAGAATAAGTGTAGAGCTGTTAGATAGCGGTAATGTATAATTAGCTATAGCAAGTAACTGTTGTTAAGTATGTTCTTGAATGTAAAATGTACTCTGAAAAAAGTTTATAGAGACGCATGTGTCCCTGCCACCACATGAATATATATATATATATATATATATATATATATATATATATATATATATATATAATTATATATATATATATATATATATATATATATATATATATATATATATTATATATATATATGTATATATATATAGTATTGAGAGAGAGAGAGAGAGATGAGGAGAGAGAGAGAGAGAGAGAGGAGAGAGAGAGAGAGAGAGAGAGATTGAGAGAGAGAGAGAGAATTACTCTTCCAGCATAGACACAACTTCACCACGCAGATCCAACATTTTTTTCACGTACACGTTTCCAATCTCTAAAAAAATCCTCGTCATGTGTCAGTCGGTCCCTTTAGCAAATTTAGTATTTTGCATTTATCGCTAAACCCAGCTGTCTGTAATTATTTGCAACTTTGATCCTGTACATTTGGTGGAAATACGACGGGAAATGAAACAACATACACGCAAACGTTTATGCTGATCAGTTTATGAAGTTTGCATTGTATATGAAACTGCTGTTGAAACTCTGTAATAAATGGCACACGTTCGAACTTATACAGGAAGCGATGAAAAGCATATGTGAACCGTCATTGGAATTGCAATATCTTGATTATTTATATCTTATTAATTTTACTCAACGTTATTGGCGGATGGTGGAAGGGAAAGAATTTACGCAGCCAAGATCAGAATATTGCCATTACAGTACTGACGATTTCATAACGTTTGAAAGATATATTAATAAATAATCTGCCTTATATAATAAAGAACAAGTGCCTGGGTATATTTCTCACCACCTTCTCACCAGAGCCAGCTAGAGTTTCAAGCCTGTCAGTCGCCCCTGCTTCAGAAACTGTCTCCACTGCTGGCGATCTTTAAACAGCTTGCTTCTTCAATCTTTTGTAAATTCATCCCTCTCCTCAATCCTCTCTCATTATTTTCCATCCACCTCATCTTCGGCCTACCAATTAATCTTCTGCCTAGGGGTCTCCATTCCAAGTGTTTCCTTGGATATCGTTTTTCTTCATTCTTTTGACGTGTCCAAACCACCAAAGTTGTCCTTTTTCAAAAAGTCCAAATTCCTCTACTCCAAATTCTCTCCTAATTTCTTCACTTGGAAGTTTATCCAGTCTTGTGACACATTTTATCAATATCAGATACCTTCATTTCTGTTGCCCTGGAGCTGCCGTTTAGTCGTTGATGTTAACGTCCAAGACTTATGGCAATAGGTTAGAATTTGCCTCAGTATGGAGATGTATGTAAGAGTTTTTACTTTATGGCTGGAATATATATATATATATATATATATATATTATATATATATATATATATATATATATATATATAATATATTCGTTAACGCTCAGTGCATTGCAAAACGTATAACTACTCGGTCTCTCCCCATCCCTTGGGTAGGTGAAGAGGAGTAGTCTTACCCTGGTGAGAGGTGGTGCGTGTGTGTGCAAATCTATATAACCAGTGGTCATTTTATGGCGGGTCGCTTACACTAGTGAAATGATAGAAAGTAGTTAAATTACAGTACAATCGAACAGGCATATAAAGTGTATTTGTCCAGGGTAACCCAGTGGCTTCCATGTGACTCACAACCTCATTCCTAAATCCAGTGTTCTAATCGATCACAGTGAGGCCTGAAAGATAAAAGAACCTCAGTCCAAATTTGTCTTTTGGGAACAGACACAGCTATTGTGTTGTAAGTGGTATTTGCCACAATGCTAAGTACTTGAGCCAAAGCAATCCGGGGTGATTGGCAGTGTGTCACAATGAGACACGAGGGACAAATAGAATGAGTTACCATGACAGGGACAATTCCATTCTAGCAGCATCAGAGGACGGGGGATTATCTTCAAGCATTTTGTGCTGCAAGGGAAAATACGCGATAACTATTAGGTAGAGACATGGTGGGTTTTTGATTGTTTACAACGGAATTATTCAGCCAATTGTATATCTGATCCCCACAGTGTTAGAGTCAGCAATAATGGGCCTTCAACTGGGATTTCTGATCATGCTTTAATTTAGTGAAAAATTAAGGCTGGGAATGGTTTCCTTGATAAGTCATACATCTGTGATATATATATTATATATATATATATAATATATATATATATATATATGTATATATATATGTATATATATATATATATATATATATATATATATATATACATATATATATGTATATATATATATATGTATATATATATATATATATATATATATATATATATATATATATATATATATGTATATATATATATATATATATATATATATATATATATATATATATATATGAGTGTGTGTGAGACATTCGAAAATTATCTTTCAACTTAAATAGGTCACTGTTATATGAATAAGAAGCATTGTTTTTTTTTCTTTAATAAAAATTTTGCAAATATAATTGATATGCGTAAGTCCTCAGGGGTTATGAACTACCATATCAAGGAGAAAACCTATTTCATTGACAATTGTATACGTGCATATTTACAGAAATAAGAGAAATATCATCAATGAAAAGTTATAGATCATATTGGCCTGGGAATATTTATACTCAGCTAATAGTGGTCTCATAGTGTATATTATACTTTTTGTTCAACACTGGATCGTAAATGGAGGGTATACCCTTCAATCTGCTCATTTTGGTGTATAGTAGACTTAATGATTACTTTTTTTTTGTATAAAAAAGGACATTGTCACTTACTGTCAGTGATAAAATTGCCCTTTTATCGTAAAAAAATGTTTTCTAACATTTGTTAGCGAAAGTAATCAACTGTTCCCTAGTTTTCAATCGTGACAATCTAACAACCTTCTGGTATGGTTTATAAATCCCTTGATTAGGATGAGGTTCGCATTATTGGTCTTGACTTTCAGTGCTGCTTTCGAACGTGTTAATCATGGGGCCTTGTTTCCAAATATAAGCATATATGATCGTTGGAGTATTTCTTAACATTATTCTTGATCTTTTAATTTTCTTAATGTATGTGGCTTGGCTTCAAAAATAAGCATTTTGCTTATATATGATGCTACTTTCTTGCATAGACCCCATCACCTCAGATTGGATCTGTCATAACAGAATACCTTAACAGAGTTCTAGCTAAAATTGGTCTATGGTGGGCTAAAGTTAAACCCTAACGAAACTTAACTTTGATTGCAAGTAGGTCCATGGCATTGCAGCCTACCCACACACACACACACACACACATTTAATTTGCAATGAGTCTTATTTCCAAATACGCAAATGCTTTATATATTGTGAAAAAAACCCTTCAAGATTATATATACCTCCCTCTCTCCTGAAGATATGTAAGTTATTCATTTTGCCTTGTATTGAATAATTTTCTCCAGGCAGATCTTCAGCTGCTAACACATCATTGCATTAAAAAAATAATTCCTCAAGCCGTTCAATTTCCTCATTTTTTATGCTGTATAAGAATTTTCGTAATTTTGGCCATTCCCCGCATTCTTGTCTCCATGGACTATAATATCCGCCACCTAGTAAGATTTATGAACTTAATTCTGACACTCCTATGCTTTTTTTCACTAGTCTCAGTACTATACAGTAATCTAAAAGTTTTATTTCGGCTGTGACATAATTTTGGAATGCTTATAAAACCTATGAAATCAAAATTTGGTGGAAAAGTATTTTTATGTTGTTGAGCGGTTGACATATTCCCGTCTCATACTTCATATGTTATATCATTAACCATCGATATATAAATTTTCTTTTCTCTTTTCTAGTAGATTTTCCCTTCATTTCTTTTCTGCACAAATAACTTTCCATATTGGGGTCCATGAGCATGTGGAATGTAATTTACAGCTTTGATAATAATTAATAATAATAATAATAATAATAATAATAATAATAATAATAATAATAATAATAATAATAATAATAACTGTCAGAATTTCAGCAGTATTGTATATCATAGCGATCAATGAATTCCATTCACGAACCTATTGTAAATAATACTCTCTCAAAGGGAAAAAGTCGTTAAGATAACTGAATATAAAGAAATGTTCAAATATATTATAGTTATGAACAAGTCAGTATTAAAAACAAGAGAGAAAAGGTTCAAACTCTGAATAAATCCAATCGTCAGTCGACGGAAAAAGAATATGGGACTCATGTGTGTTTGAGTGCATGTGTTCCCCTATTCGTCTTTTTCCCCTTGTAGAACCCAAAGATGTGACCATTCTAAGGCTTATGTGCTGATGGTGTTTGTATCCCCTCTGGTCAACCATCCAAGCACTAACCAGAACCAGCGTTTTGAAAAAAAAAAAAAACACCTTTACACCGAACGAGTTACAAAGTTTACGTGTTAGAGCATAGGTAAGTGTTCGTATGGAATGCTATTTAAACTTCTAAACGGTTGCGAACCCAGTTACATAAAGATAAGCACGAAAGAATTATTAACACCTTCATCAGGTGTTGTAAATGTTTTGCGTATGAGAGAACTTATAATGTTCTAGAAACTTTCGTAATATATGGTAATGAAAACAGAAGACCTCTAGATCTTGTTGCCGTCACAGAGAGAGAGAGAGAGAGAGAGAGGAGAGAGGAGAGAGAGAGAGAGATGAGAATTTCGTTTTTGTTAATAAAAACTGATGTAAGTAGAGTAAATTTTTTAGCAGAGAAGCTAGAGAGAGGAGAGAGAGAGAGAGAGAGAGAGAGAGAGGAGAGAGAGAGAGGAGGAGAGAGAGAGGAGGAGAGAGAGGGAGAGAGAGGAGGAGAGGAGAGAGAGAGAGAACTTTGTTTTCGTTGATAAAAACTGATGTAAGGAGAGGAATTTTTTTTAGCAAGAAGCTAGAAGAGAGAGAGAGAGAGAGAGAGAGAGAGGAGCGAGAGAGAGAGGAGAGATGAGAGAGAGGGAGAGAGAGAGAGAGAGAGATAATTTCGTTTTTGTTAATAAAAAACTGATGTAAGGAGAGTAAATTTTTTAGCAAGAAGCTAGAAGAGAGAGAGAGGAGGAGAGAGAGAGGGAGAGGAGAGAGGGAGGAGAGAGAGAGGAGAAGAGAGGAGAGGAGAGGAGAGGAGAGAGAGAACTTCGTTTTCGTTAATAAAAACTGATGTAAGGAGAGGAATTTTTTTAGCTAGAGAGAGAGAGAGAGGAGAGAGAGAGGAGAGGAGAGGAGAGGAGGAGAGGAGGAGAGAGGGGAGAGAGGGAGAGAGAGAGAGAGAGAATTTTGTTTTCGTTAATAAAAACTGGATGTAAGGAGAGTAAATTTTTTAGCAAAAATAGAGAGAGAGAGAGGAGGAGAGAGAGAGAGAGGAGAGAGGAGAGAGGAGAGAGAGGGAGAGAGAGGAGAGAGAGAGAGAGAGGAGAGAGAGAGGAGAGTTAGAGAACTTCGTATTTCGTTAATAAAAAACTGATGTAAGGAGAGGAATTTTTTTAGCTAGAGAGGAGAGGAGAGAGAGAGAGGAGAGAGAGAGGGGAGGAGAGAGAGGAGAGGGAGAGAGAGAGGAGAGAGGAATTTTGTTTTCGTTAATAAAAACTGATGTAAGGAGAGTAAATTTTTTTTAAGCAAAAATAGAGAGAGAGAGAGGAGAGAGGAGAGAGAGAGAGAGAGAGGAGAGAGAGATTTGCAAAGCATATTTTAAGAAGACATGTATGGTATCTAGTGAACTGATAAATAGAGAAAGATAAATAAACGGACTGATAGTTAGACTGGTAGACATATCACACAAAAAAAAATTGAGTACCTAAATTAGATGTCCAAATTCGTTATCCATATATGCAATTTAGAGCAAAATAAAATTCTTCATTTTCCGTAAAATATCAAGCTGAAATAGGATAGGCTTTTTCATTACCTGAAATAACCAAACGGAAATACCATTGATTTTTTTCTAATAATAGAAATTACAATACGGAAATTGAAGAGAATTTTTTATTGAAGCAAAATTATCGTAGGGAAATCATTCAGAATGTTCCATCCACAAAAATTTTGAAACGGAAATAGGATTGGATATTCTATTCACGTGATCATTATAAGGGAATAGAATTTTTCCAATCTCAGAAATTATTGCACAGAAATAAGTTTGAATTTTCCTTTAATAGGTAGTAGGTTGGTCAGGACACCAGCTGCCCGTTGAGATACTACCGCTAGAGAGTTATGGGGTCCTTTGACTGGCCAGACAGTACTACATTGGGTTCATCTCTCTGATTACGGTTCATTTTCCTTTTGCCTACACAAACCCCGAATAGTCTGGCCTATTCTTTACATATTCTCCTTTGTCCTTATACACCTGACAACACTGAGATTACCAAGCAATTCTTCTCCACCCAAGGGGTTAACTACTGCACTATAATTGTTCAGTTTCCACTTTCCTCTTGGTAAGGGTAGAAGTGACTCGTTACCTATGGTAAGCAGCTCTTCTAGGAGAAGGACACTCCAAAATCAAACCATTGTTCTCTAGTCTTGGGTAGTGCCATAGCCTCTGTACCATGATCTTCCACTCTCTTGGGTTAGAGTTCTCTTGCTTGAGGGTACACTCGGGCACACTCTTCTATCTTATGTCTCTTCCTCTTTTTTGTTAAAGTTTTGATAGATTATATAGGAAATATTAATTTAATGTTGTTGCTGTTCTTAGAATATTTTATTTTCCTTTTTTTCCTTTCCACACTGGGCTATTTTCCCTGTTGGGGCCCCTGGGCTTATAGCATCCTGCTTTTCCAACTAGGGTTGTAGCTAGCAAGTAATAATAATAATAATTATAATTTCGCCAACTGTCTCACAAAAACAGAATAGAATCAATTATTAATAGATATTATATGATGGAAAAGGATAAAATATATAATTTGCCAAAAATTCTCATACGGAATAGAACTTCTTACTTAGAATATCATCATACTGACCAGAGATTAGATTCCTCCTTGTGGATAATCATTCAGAAACTTAACACATTCATGTTAAAAATGCAGCGATCGGTCTCTTCCTTCTTTATAAAAATACCAGTATGAAAATAAAGATCATTCATTCTTTTCCCAAAATAGCATTAAAAAAATGATTAAGAGGGCTGGGATTGGAAGCTAATATTATGTGTGTATATACAGTATATATATATATATATATATATATATATATATATATATATATATATATATATATATATATATATACATACATCCATACATACATACATACATAAATACATACACACAGTTTATAATCATACCCATTAGGGACTTTGGATCGAGAATATAATTTGGCATTGCGTTCATCATTGTTTTGTGTTTGTGTATTTCTCTGTCATTAGAAACATCAGTAATAGTAGCAATCTTTTTAAGTTGGCATTTCCATTATGAATTTGATTAGTCATCAATTCTTTGAACTTCTCTGTCGGAAAGTTTTTATAAGTGCTTTCTAGCAAGGAAAACATTGTTGCTCCCTTAATAAGCTGAATGTTCTGAATTTGTAAGGTACCATCATCAACATTTATTCAAGTCCTGGTAGGCCTACTCACTAAATAATTTTCAAAGCTTATTATTTAATTTTTTTTTGCTTTAAAGTTTTTCCCATTATTGAAAAATGCTTTTTTAGTCCGTTCTCTGTGGATATACCAAGTTATACTTTTAACCAAATATCTGACCACAACTAATTGGCACTTGAGTATGGTTTACTATGGTATTCAATTAACCGTAGTCCAAAATATTGTATGTTTCCAGTGGCATTTTTAAAATTCGTATGAGAAGCTGGCCTTCTTACTCATTTTGAATGATAGTTTTATTTTTATTGGTTTCATTGTTAAGTTATCTATTAATTTTTGTTTTGTATCCTAAGTTAATAATTCTTTATTAAGCACATACTTATCAACATCAAATATCTACAGAAATATCCATTACAATACCATCTGGTAAATCAACGCCAGACGATGTCCTACCTGTATATAGGTGTGCCAGCATTGCCTCTGTACCAAAGGATGAGGACGACCCGGTCATTAAGCAGGTTAGACGTGACGTCACACGGTAGGCGGGCTCGTTCCTGAACCATGGCAGTGGCCGAAGCATACACAGCTGCGAAGGAGAAAGAGATAACAGTCAGTTACAGTCGCTTATGGCCAGGGCAAAAGATAGATACGTCAGTCAGAATGTTGACGACCTTTATGATAGATAACGGGTGGGGGATTGGAGTGGGAGGTTAGGAAAGGTCTGGGATGAGGGCGATCGGGGGTGGGGGGGGGGGGAAGATAATCATGGAAGTAACAGACAGATATATAATAGTTTATGACATTCGAGGCCGTATCGTGTCAATGCACCGACGTGGATTACCCGGTAGTGGAGCCAATCACAGTGCTGTAATAGTCTTATGAATGAGTTATTTTTTTTTTAACTATTACGAGTTTATGCACGCGCGATTACATTGAAGCGCTTTGTCAATTTCAATGGTTTATTTCGTATGCTACATTTGGCAGCATTATGATTAAGATTGCATTTCATTGGTATAACTATCAGAGGTAGAATAATCGCTGATTTAGGACATCATGCATACATGCACGCACGGGTACACACACGTGTGTGTATATATAAATATATATATATATATATATATATATATATATATATATATATATATATATATATATATATATATATATATATATGTATGTATGTATAATATATATATATATATATATATATATATATATATATATATATATATATATATATATAGATAGATAGATAGACACATGAATGAATAGATAGATATTATCATCAGCCGTTGCTAGTTTACTTCAGGACAATAGCTTCAGATATGACCATCCACTTTGGTCTTTTTATGGTTGTTCTATGCCAGTCTATACACGCAAAATTTCTTAGCTCGTCAATCTTGAATGTTCTCTTCCTTCCCCTGCTTCATCCTATATATATATATATATATATATATATATATATATATATATATATATATATATATATATATATATGTATATATATATACATACACATACACCATAAATGTCAATGTCTTGAAGAATATACTAGGCCTTATTATATAGGAACATCCCCTCACCAGCGAGAGTTTTAACTTTAATCAATGAATGAGGCTGACGCACTTCCCGTATACCTGAAAGTTATGGGAAATAGAAATGTTTTAGAATTTGCATTTAATAAATCGATTTCTGCTATTCAGTTGTGAGTGCGGTGTAAACCTTTAAAGCGAATACATTAAATGAAACAGCAATGAGACCATTTTTTTTGGGGGGGGGGGATACCTTTAATTTTCCGCTATTGTCTCCAAATTCAAGCCAAAAAAAAAAAAAAAAAAAAAAGTAAGCGAGTGAAATTCCATCCAGGTGAGACAGTTCTAAAGGATTGCTCTGTAAGATATACATCACCTTACTGTTCAAGCATACGAGTTGATGTACGCTTTTTGTGCAAAATAAGAGGGCAATACATTTCTTCCTGCAGAGTCTTGAAAAGGTAAGTAATTGAAATTCACCTTGCTGGAGGAATCCATAATTCTCACCCTGTGAGAAACAAGTGCCTCTTCCGCTTGATTCATGGCAGAGAACGCAAATAGTAAATATCTGGCTATCCTCTTAAGAAAAAAAATGTCCTTTAAGGGAGCATTGTCTCTCCCACATTAATCCAGGGAACTAGGATTAAATAAATTATAAATTCACACATGACATAACACACAAACAAAGAAATTAGACAAACAAGCACGCATATACATACGCATGCTCACACACAAAGATATATATATATATATATATATATATATATATATATATATATATATATAATTGTTTATGTATTTACGTCTGCCTAATTAATTGACAGTCCTTCTGTCATAACACACACATAGGTGTATACATTCATAACACACACACATACATACATATATATATATATATATATACAGACAGTCCCCAACTTACGAACACAATAGGGACCGAGAGTCTGTTCGTAAGTCGTATTGTTCGTAAGTCGTTAGTGCTAAATTTTGGTCTGGAGTAAGCGTAACCTAACTCAGATGTCTACGATTTTCAGCAGTAGAAGTCAACAAATAGCCCCATTTCATATAAAATAGGTTGTTACAAATATTTTACTTTATCATGTTACAGTAGTCTGTTTAATACTGTAAAGTTCAGTACAGTATGTTGTTTTATTATCCTGTACTGCACACTACATAATGGAAACTTGCACAAAAAATCGGCCATACATATGCACTGCATTTCTGAATCAGCTGACTTTTAAGTAAAATCGTAGTAAATATAGTGTACTGTACATTCAGTACAGTACTGTACATTAATTCCTTTTTAAATAAATGTACTGAAAGATATTTTATTGTTCCATTACCCAATTTTTTTTTGCCAGAAACTTACGTAAACAAGCGGCCATTTGCATTATGTACTGTACTGTAACGTTTACCTTTTCACGCTTATCAAATCAGCTGACTTGTACCATACTGTATTTACTGTATGTAACAGTACTGTGCATTTAACTGCTTCATGGTTGTTTTGCTATTGTTAAATAAAATGCAGAAGGATAGTTTACTGAATTGTTTTATTTTAATTTGGACCGACGGAATCATTCTTTGTAGAGTATACGTCACGTATCTTGTGACGTCATGTATTTGGCGGAAGAGCGCTGACAAACCGAATGATTTTCTTTCATTATGTTGCCGAGTAATCTTATTACAGCATTCCTATAATCGAAACACCGAGTAACGATATCAAGTGTTTTAGTGGTCTGTATCATTAGTTATGAGATTAGTACAACTTACCGTAAAGTTAAGAAAAAAAAAAGTCTGATGTTATATTTCTTCTGGCGGAAGGCGAGAGGCAAAGCAAGTGATTTTCTTCCGATCCGTTACTATTCCCATAATCGAAACATCGAATAAGGATATAAAGAATTTTTTAATATTTTTCAAAGAAATATGAAGACTTAACTGCATTAAAAATCAAAATACGGAGACAGACAGAGAGAGAGAGAGAGAGAGAGAGAGAGAGAGAGAGAGAGAGAGAGAGAGGGGGGGGGGGTTGCGTATTCCGTTTATAACTAATAATAAGGTCTATCAACGAACTGTATGGAAAATGTGATACCCTATAATATATTAGCGCTGTTGTAATATTCACTATGAAGAGATTTCGAATATCAAGAAAATTATATAAATCAGTGTTATTCGTACTATATGTGGGCATAATCGTAATACTGCAGCGTCACCTTGAGATCAGCTGATCTCCCAACCAAAAGTAAATCAAAAGTAATTGTTGATTATTGAAATGCTCAAGAAATTAAAAAAAAAAAATATGAACGTGCTTTAATAAACCATAATTAAACACAATAATGTCTAATGAAATATGAAGGCTTAATATTGAACGAAAAATTTAATACTGTATGAAGCTTTAGAATCAACTACCCATATGCGATTGACAGAGCGAGCACACACACACACAGAAAGAGCTACAACGATTTCGCATGATACCTAATAATAAGAACTGTAGGGAAACTGATTTTCTGTAACATATTGGCGCTGATGTAATATTCATCTTGAAGATATTTCTAATATGTTAATAAATAAAAAAAAAATGCCAAAAGTCTGATGACGTTATATTTCTTCTGACGGAAGGCGAGAGGCAAATCAAGTGGTTTTCTTCCGATCCGTTACTATTCCCTTAATTGAAACATCGAATAAGGATATAAATTTTTTTTTAATAATTTTCAAAGAAATATGAAGATTTAACTGCATTAAAAATCAAAATACGGAGAGAGAGAGAGAGAGAGAGAGAGAGAGAGAGAGAGAGAGAGAGAGAGAGAGAGAGAGAGAGAGAGAGAGAGAGAGAGAGAGAGAAATTTAACTTGAAATGAAATCTACGGATGTTTACGAACATGTTTGGACTTCCTTCAATTTGTGTTCGTATGTACCGTTGTTCGTAACTCGAATGTTCGTAAGTAGGGGAGCATCTGTATATATATATATATATATATATATATATATATATATATATATATATATATATATATATATATATATATATTTTTATGGTATTATCTTTTGGCCGGGTAGAGATTCGAACCCCTGCCTATTCAGCCGAAAATCATGCCTGCAAGGACTCTACCAAATGAGCCATCAAGAAAGTATTAGTGATATATACTCATCATAAAATAGCCACGTGTTGCACACTCACGATTCAGCTATCATGGTGGAGATGGGTTTATTTCAAGTTTAAGAACAGATTCCTGAATTCATCAGGAATATGTACGGTGACTTGTCATAAACTTATATCTCTCTTAATGGCTCAGATGGGAGAGTCCTCGCAGGCATGGTTTCCGGCTGAATGGGCAGGGGTTCGAATCTCTGCTCGACCAGAAGTTATTACCATAAAATGAATTCCAGTGGATATATATTTCCAAGATAGAATTCGGTATTAAGTGCCATTGTGATATATATATATATATATATATATATATATATATATATATATATATATATATATATATATATATATATATATATATATATATACACACAGGTATATATGGATGCGAGAGCAAACTAAAGTAGAGGACATACGAAACATATACGAAACAGAAATGGTCATGGGCAAGAGATATAATGAGAATGACAGATAATTGAAGGACAAGAAGATTTACAGAATGGCTCCCTAGAGATTGCAAAAGAAGCAGGGAAAGGAAGAGGAGACGATGGAATGACGAACAAAGAAATTTGCGGGTATCGACTGCCATAGAAAGACCATCAACAGGCATTAGTGGAAAGGTATGTGTGAGGGCATTCTCCTGTTGTGGACTTGCAACGGCTTATGATAATGATAATATATAATGCCTATAAACTTTGATTCGATTATTAAATCTTCCATTCACCCAAGGAGGTTTAAAAAAAAAAAAAAAAAAAAAAAAAAAACATTCTATAAATAGTTTTGATGTCCTCCGTTCAAGCCGGATTTTATTCAAAGAATTCATTATATATCTATTTCTCTTCTTTGCTGATATGTCTCATCATCACAGTAGAGTTTAAGAAATGGTTAACCCGTACTTTTTAAAAATAATTTGTGCATTTATAATCCTTCACCTTTTTTTCACCAATGCTTGCATAGATTACAACAGATTCCCCTAGGAAATTGTTTTGTTAATTTCTTACCCTATAGATCAATTTGTTCTATCTTAGTACTCCAACTTAGAAATTATTCTTCATTACTTTATGTAGCAATATTAACAATGAATCTACCGTGTTTTTTCAAATATTCTTGCGAATACGGAAGATATAAAGAAAAGGGTTCATGGTCAAATATTTTTGACAATATCATTCGCCTGAGGAACCGTCAAATTTCCGGCCAAGGTGAATAATTGTAGATACGTATCGTTATAAGCCTATTGAGCCACCGTTGTTCTAACGAATGAACAATGTGTCTGGTAATTAATTAGCTCAAGTGGTACGGGTACAAAAGGACGTATGTAGGAAACTCACTTAATAATAATCTTTTCGCTTATCGAGCCAACTCTTCTTGGGAGGTAAGAATTCTTTTCTGTAAAAAGTCAGTTTATCCAATCAACACAAAAACAAGAAGAAGAAAAAGAAAAACAAAGTCACCCTGTTTGCGTTGTATCTCCAGCTGCGTTCAATTTGATTGGTTAAGCCATGATTTGCATATCTGTGAAATCAACAAATATCAACAAATAAACATTAAAATTCTGGTGCTCAAACTATTTTCAGAGAGGATGCATTTTTTGTGTTGTTGGGTAACGTTAGCATGGGAAAAATATGCATCCATATATTTTGTACCTGTATCAAATTAATATGAATAACAAATCATTCCCTTTCCTCGCAAAAACAAACAAAAAACAAATGAAAAAATCAGTGGGCGAAAAAGGAAAACATAACCGGGAAAATAAAATATAAAGATTTTAGCTGCTCCAAATTCACCTTATTTACCTTTTTCTTTGAACAAATAGGAAGTTTGGAACCAGTTATATTTTTTCTTTTAATAAAGGAATGCATGTATCTTTATCTCTGTATGCTTAGGGATATCAATACAGTTCTACAATAATTGCTATCCTCTTATGAAGAGAGAAGAGAATTGTTGAAAATATGATAAATTGTAAAAAAATGATTAAGAAATATTATTATTATTATTATTATTATTATTATTATTATTATTATTATTATTATTATTATTATTATTATTATCATTAGATAGATATAAAATATATTTACGAATATCAGATACAAATATATATATATATATATATATATATATATATATATATATATATATATATATATATATATATATATATATGTATCCTTTTAATCCAAACGTTTCGTGACTCTTAATAACATTGGCCAGGGATACAAATAAAGCACGTACATTCAAATTAAGAAACATTTAAAATCTTTACAAATTCATTTAAAACAATAAAAATCAGTTAAAGATGAATGAAAATTAAAAAGAAAAATGCTGTATATTCAGTATACATCAGACAGATTAGTGAAATCAACCTCGCAGAAACGTAATGAGAACCTGAATGCCAACAACAGAAAGAAAACAAACCAAAGAAGGTTATGACAAATATAATTGAATGGAAGAAGCTTTGGTATTTAACGACGGAACTAGTCGTTTAATCAATATTTACTCAAGAAGAGGGAAGTCATGGTTATTTGACTCTTAACCAATGATAGTAAAATCTTTGTTGTCAATATTTGGTTTTCATATTTTAGCATGATTACGAATATATGAATGTTCTGCGTTGGATATTCTGCAATCTGTTAGATAGCTAACACCTCTATGGGAATCAATTCTGACGTTTAACAGCTTCTTGGTAAATCCTACGTAGATCCCGGAATTATATATATCTAACCCTTTCTGAGTAAGGATATATTAACGTGGTGAAATGGTTTACGTATCGACAAAGCTGTACTACGTTGGTTTGTTGTAACCGATCAGACGAAAATCTCCCACCATCACCGATCCGCACTGGCCAGCGTGGTGATGAAAACTGGCCAATTCCCAGACGTGAATTGACATGGCTGAGGCCTTTGTCCTGCAGTGGACTAGAAACGGCTGCATTTATTTCCTTTTGTATACAATAAAAACATATATGTAAAATTATATATTTTTACTTGCCAAAATCGCATACAACTATCCATGTCTCTCGTAATTAAACATTCAGTAGAGTTTTAACTACGCATTATACAATGACGAAAATAATTGGTGAAACATGTATGTTTCCATTTCTAATTTTTTCTGTATATATATATATATATATATATATATATATATATATATATATATATATATATATATATATATATATATATATATATATATATATATATACATACACTGTACATATACATATACATATACATACATACACGCATACACATATTAGGCCTACATGGCCGAGGACTATGAAGCGTGAAGTAGGAGATGATGAATGGAAAAGTATTGATAGAAAAGCTTAAAATACAGACGACTGGTGAAATCTAATCGATGCTCTATGCGTCAATAGGCGTAGGAGATGGTGATGATGATGATACATAAATACGTATATGTAAGTCTTGTAACGAACAATTCATTACTTTCAGTGTTATAATTTTTTCAAATGTTATACGCCACATCTTCAAAGAGAATCTTATTGCCAAAAAAGTTTCAAAATGTAAATCAAGCAAAAGGAAATGGTGTCCCACACATCAAGGGCCAATTTCACCACTAATGGGGCCTATTACCGAATTCACGAAGAAGCACTGAAGACCCGGAGCTTTCATTAAGTTAAGTTTAATCGTTTATTCTTGGGCTAAAATATGAATAACTTCGGATTGTGCTCTGATTTCACTATACTTCTTTACTTTCTATTTGAAAGTTTTTAGGCTTATGATCATTTTGAACAAGGTCGATCCTACCGATCTTTGTCTGTCTCTTTCTTATTGTTAATGTGTGCCTAACATAATACACTACAATATTGTTTATAAACACAACGGAACAACTTCAAGCCACTGAATGTCGAATCTAGTCTAGTAATTGAAACAGTTATTTTTTTAATATATTTCATTTTTCACTAACTAATCCAAACAATGTTTTTTTCGAATAATCATAAATTTTAACCAACTCTATTGTTTTTAACACAACATAATCTAAAGTAAAATCGCATTGTAGTATCAAGTCTTCAGGCATTGCCTAATAAGCCCTCGTTCCATATTTAGCGAAATATGTTTATTGCTCCTTTGACCAGGCATCAGGCGGCCATTAGTATGAGCATTGTTAAAGAATCAGGCGTAACACTTTCCCGTCCAAATGACACGAACCTGTCAACATCAATATTTGCACGCAAGAGCAAATACGCATCCGAGCTTTTATTTGCCATTTAACAACTGTGATCCAAAGAGTTTGTATGTTTTGACAAACAAGTCATGTCACTGATAGATCATCTGCAAACTTCATTCGCCAGGCGTGGAATGACAAACTTACAAGTGTACCCTGCAATAAAATATAATTATATTACATCAAGCATTTATTAGATAATGCTCAAACTGCAAGAATAACTAGAAGTTTATTTACCAAGTGAAAGTTATAATAAATCTCGAGAGTTAATGGGATTGAAGCACAAATATGACAGTATACACAGAAATATCCTCATCTAGATTTAGATGGTTAATTACTTACACTTCGCTGGAAAGGCTTTACTGGACTTCAGTGGGAACAATTGTACTGGAAAATCCCAAGGGGATATGATAAAAAGTCTTTCCTGGTAATTCCAACTCAGCTTGTTTGATAGGGAGGGAAAGCCTTATCAAGCCCAATTTATCGTAGATACATAGCAGTTAAGGTAAACGACGTGTAGGGAAGAGAGAGACCAGAGGGAAAAACAAGGAATCTGGGAATGGCATAGGGTGGATGCAGGTCTTAATTTGTTCACATCTATGGGACTTTTCCAATAATACAACGAATCAAGTTGCCCTGTGATATGCGTAGATTTCTAAAGAATTTCAATGTCTAAATGAATAGTAGAAATGTAGATACTGCCAGATTTGTAATATAAACTATACTGAACGTTACTATCAGCTTTCAAACTAATGCACCTTGACTTTATATAGATGAAACTATCAGCATGTAGATAAATAATTAGAAAGTAATTAGCAGCTTCAGGAGAAGCAATTATCCACCCAAAGGCCCTAGAGTGCACCTTCACAATGTCCCTTTAAAAGTGAAATGAAGTAACGAGTGAAACCAGGCAGAAATTATTGGCGCCAGTTTCTTTTAATTTATCTCCGTTTGATCTCCTCTCCAAATATAATAAATACCCGATCGAGACTCTGCCCCTTTGAAGGCAGCCGACCCACTTCGCTTCGCTTCACAGATGAAAGCTCATGTAGCCAATCATCAGAAACACGATAAGTGATCTCATATCGACGGCCAAACTTGCTACAGATAGCTGGAGAGTCACCAAAGTTAGCAGCGCGTTAGCGCCGGCCGACGCTAAAGGTGGGGTAATTTGCTCCCTGGAGAGGCATATTCGCTCCAACTTCTTCCACGCAGTGCCCATGATTACTGCAATTTGCCTTTGAGAGAGAGAGAGAGGGAGAGAGAGAGAGAGAGAGAGAGAGAGAGAGAGAGAGAGAGAGAGAGAGACGGGAGTTAGTTTTAAGAGGTCAATTTTTTCTTTTTTTCTTTAGATTTCAATGGAATGTGTATTAAAGGGGAACTAAACAAGTTTACTTGATCTATTTGAACGTTTTCAGAGCATTTCTTATGCTTGTCAAGCCATTTCTACTCCCTTCTATTCACATACACATTTAGTACACAAATTGGAGGTTAGTTTACCCCCCATATATATATATATATATATATATATATATATATATATATATATATATATATACATATATCTGTGTGTGTATTACACCATCTCTTCTAACAGGGTGGCTAGCAAATAATAAAAGTCAATTGTCGATTCGTGGATGGAACGCCTGGGCAGTAAAACATGCGCAACATTAATCATGTCTTACACACACAAATAAGGCACATCAGCTGCAGGACTCTCTTAGACATACAGAACCCCCTACACACAGTGAACCATCCCCCCCCCCTTCTTGTGCTTCCTAAATGGCTTTCCCTATCAAAAAAAATGTCATGTCATCTGTCGTACCCTTTCTATGCTTTCTTTTATTATTATTATTATTATTATTATTATTATTATTATTATTATTATTATTATTATTATTATTATTACTTCCTAAGCTACAACCCTAGTAACAAAAGCAGGATGCTATAAGCCCTAGGTTCCAACAGGGAAAACAACTCTCTTAGGAAAGGAAATAAGAAAAAACTACAAGAGAATTTTAAAAACAATTATATTAAAATAAATCTTTTATATATAAACTGTAAAAACTTGAAAACAAAATGAGGATAAAAACTTAAAAATAAGCAGAGGAATAGAAACAAGATAAAATAGTGTGGTCGAGTGTACCCATTATCTTCTATTGTAGTCCTGGATTATATAACTTTCACTAACCTATTGTCATCCAATCTTTCTACATCACTAAATCCTTTTGAAAGTACTGTGATACATCATTTCACACACACACACACACACACACACACATATATATATATAAATATATATATAGTTATAAATATATATATATATATATATATATAAATATATATATATATATATATATATATATATATATATATATATATATATATATATATATATCATATATGTACAGTATATCTATATTAGCTTCAAACACGTCCTTCCACATG
>NC_090752.1:79591397-79608897 GCF_036898095.1 Palaemon carinicauda
CATCTTCAGTAGCTGTGCATCAGATAGGCGCCATGGATGTGAAAGACCTAGTGAAATCAAACACGTGATGACACATGGGAGCAGGTATCCATGGGCATGGTCCACCAGTATTGATGTCACAGAGCACAATGGCGTTGGAGTTGTTAAGGGCAACGTCTTCCAAAGAGAGGGATATACAGGATGTCCTACATGCTTGGTATTCTGGATCTTTTTGTTGGGCTCCTACTAAGGCATTGTAATTCAATCCCAGGGGAATGGTGGCCAATGTGTTTCTTGACAGGCCATCGTCAATGGGATTCAGTTTCCCAGGGATGTATTGAGGGGTGGAATTGTATTCAGCCACAGTCAACAGATGTCAGCATTGACGGGTGGAACTGGTGCCGGAATGTCAAGTGAAGGCGCGCACCAGAGGCATGTAGTTTATGCGAATGAACAAGGGAGTAACTTTTAAGAAGTGTCGGTAGTGAGGGACAGTCAAATGCACCACAAGCGATTCGCGGTCAAAGGTAGAATAGCCGGATTCTGCCTTGGACAGTTTTCTTCTGAATAAAGCGAATCTGCAGGGCGAGCCGTTGCCCACCTGCTCTATTACTCCACCAATAAAGACGTTATTGGCATCGGTGGAGAGAAGGAGAGGGGCATGTGTCATGGAGAATGTGAGAGGACCAGCTGTTGATAGGGCATTATACGTTTGTTTACAAGACCACGCTCTCCATATACTGCCAAATTATGCAAAGCTATTGTTTTCCTCTATTACTCATTCATAATTCAAAACAATTTGCCATATGGGAAACAAGGTGAAATTATTAAAAAAAAACTATAGAATTATAAAAAGAAAAACTAGCCAGGTTTCCTTACTAAACGACCTAGAACTGACATCATCAACATAGTCAACCAAACAGAAGTTCGTGATGCCAGCATACATTTGATATATATTCAAAATATGTCATCATCATCTCCTACGCCTGTGGACGCAAAGGGCCTCGGTTAGATGTCTCCTGTCGTCTCTATCTTGAGCTTATAATTCAATACTTCTCCATTCATCATCTACTTCGCACTTCATAGTCCTCAGCCATGTAGGCATGGATCTTCCAACTCTTCTAGTGCCTTATGAAAAAGTAATAGAGGAAAACAAAAGCTATGCATAATCTGGCATTAGATGGAGAGCATGGTCTTGTAAGCAAATATCAGGCATTCTTTGCGTTGCAGAAGGATGCTTCTTGAAGCGGGCCTCACTTCTGGTCTCTTGCCTTGACTTTGAGGGAGGCGTAGAGGTGTGCAAGAGTGGTGGTGATGGCTGGCAGGAACTGGTGATCATAGATGATCATGCCCAAGAATTCTATCAGTGCTTTGACGGTTGAGGGCGTGGGGAAGTTCTGAACAGCTGTTACCTTGTCAGCGAGGGGGTTGATACCTCTAGGAGTGATGCGGTGCCTTAAGATCGATACTTTGGTGGGGCCATAGGTACACTTGTCCTACCAGACTACAAGGTCTTTCTGTTGTAGGCTGTTAAGCATGATAGACAGGAGACAAAGGTTCCCTAAGATGCCATCCATGAAGTGTTGAAAAGTAGCCCCAGCATTACAAAGGCCAAAACAGGAGTAATTGTAGGTGTATGTACCGAAAGGGGTGGTGATGGCGGTCTTGGGTATGTCTTCTGGGCTCCTGGGCACTTGATTATACTCCATTAAATGGTCTAGCATGGAGAATACCTTCGCTTTGTGCAAGTAGGAGGTAACATTGGTGATATTTGAGAGGAGGTAGTGATCCGTTTCTGTCTGCATGTTCAGACTCCTATAATCCCCACATAGGTGCATGGAGTCATTTTTCTTCAGGACAATGTGTAAGGGTGATGACTATTGGCTTGAGGCCTTTTGGCACGCCCATTTCATCCACTTTGGCAAATGTTTTTTTTTAGCGGCAGCCAGACGCCTGAATCTGGCGAACACTTGGGGCCCTGTTGTCTTGATATGGTGATAAATACTATGTTTGGTTCGAACCCTGTGCGTTTGTCTAAGTTTTGGATAAAAGATTTTCAGGTAAAACGTGAGAAGGTGGGCATAGGCATCGGTAGGTGCACTGATGTTGAGAGTGAAGTCGGAAGGGGTTGGTGGGAGAGGTGTCGATGAGTAAGAGTCGATATTGACTAGTCAGTGGGCAACATGAAACAGGAGGTGGAATTGTGAGAGGAAATACGCACTGATGATTGACAATGTGACGTCAGCAATTAGAAACTTGCTATGGTATTTGGTGATTGTAAAACAATAATATCAGGGTCTCGTACCCTTAGGTGCGGATTGCTGACGGTTGGCAGCTACCAGGCGGGTGTTGGCAGGCTTAGACAGACCACGCTGTGTCCTGGAGAGTGACCAATATTTGCCAAAAATTGTATGCCTTTACCTGCATCATGTAAAAAGAAAATATTAGTGATAGGTGAGGCCACCGCCACAAGCGATAACTTACAAGTTTTTTGGCCACTGATAATCGTTTGTATATTTCTTTGCATTTGCAGCAGCCGCTAATGGCGAGTGGTAGTAGCATAACTCCTGCCGATGGGTGTCAGTAAGTGGCTGAAGACGTAGTTGGTTGGGCTGTTAGTGAGTGGTGGTATATGAGGGTGATGGGCGGCTTTTTTGCCGCTCCGGTACGACACAGGGTGGCCGTGTGTGTCCTACCAACATTCCGTTCTACCACGTTCACATTGGCTTCTCTCGATGTTGAGTAATTGTAATTTTTGTCAAGAGTAGAGGTGTTGATGAAGGCCTGTAAGTGGTAAAGTGGCTATTCATAGTCAACTTTTGTCATCAGGACCTTCATGGGGAAAATGTCGACATCGGGGATGGCAGCGCGTACAGGCTTGGGTAGGTGTCTCACCAAAAGGGCACAAAGTAGGTTCACCTCCCGAGGAGAGCCATTTCCCCATATTAGAGTGAAGCCTTTTGGTCCCCCAGCGTTTGTTGGTAGATCTGAAACAGCTTGGCTATATAGGCTGCTGGCGATGGCGAGTACTGTTCCAGGAAGTATGTTTGGTTGACGTCGTACACTATTGGGGTGTCCACTTGTTTGCAAAGCCAATCCGAGATTGACAGGAAGGTATGTGGGGATAGCTGCTAGGATTCATGGTCTGCTTTGGTGCTTGAATTAGTCACTCCCTTGATACGAAACTAAACATGCTAGTCCTGCAACCAGTCAAATGCATATGTACTGGCGAAGGGTGGTAGTTTCATGGATATGGGGATGGTTGGACCATCAAACACTAGGGTACAGCAGTGAGTGGGAAGGCAGTAGGGAGATGTTCCTCCGGTGGTCACCAATTGTGCAAGTGGGCTGTTAGGTTAAAACAAAGGCGAGAAGAATGCAACTAAACTTTATTAAACAGATAACAAGCTTATATACAAGCAATTGCGAGCAACAATGTCACAAAAATTCAAACAAAATAATATATGAAAAACCAACCTTAAACAAATTTTGTTTTCAGTGCGTGGGGAGAGCAAGATATAAAAAAAGGATATACGGTTACAGTGTACGAGCATGTGTGAAACACGTGCGGTACAACGCAAAGTGTGTAAGGGAAGTGTAAATATCAAATACGAAGGAAAGCCGTTCGAACAGGTCTTTTCTACTTGTAATTGGAAAATTATTAAATATCACAATAACATATTTTTTTTTCTCATTTTTGGCAATCCTATGAAGATATGGCTGCTAGCGTCCAAGCCCCGCCCCCTATCCCAAACTAGCAACAGGTAACTATTGCCAGGTACATCTGGTTCCCTCTTGATAAAGACTTTCAAATTTGAAAATTTTTCAACTTTTTGCTTTTAGTTTTATATAGAATACATTTTCAAGATAATCAGTCTTCATTTTTGTAGAACTTCATATATGAAAGGAATCGTACTCTTATGTTAATGAGAAATAACTGATCATTCCAACCACTTAGTCACGAAATCCATCTGAAAAAGGTTTATTCCAGTTACAAGTAAGGTCAAAGTAACAAAAGAAATTATGATAGGTTGCCGTTTAAAGGAAGAATGGATAGAAAAACTAGATCATATAGAAAGATACATATATTATTTAACAGATGATGGTGCGGTCAAAGTTTAATGGAATTATATTTGCAACTGATAATATTGCCAAATTATGAAAGTCATCAAAAAATTACCACTAGAAAAATAATAATAATAATAATAATAATAATAATAATTATTATTATTATTATATATATATATATATATATATATATATATATATATATATATATATAAATGATAAGCCTAAATTTCAATTAACTAGCAGAAAAAGTACCCCCAAACATCGGATGATCATACGAAAATACAGCGAGGACATAGAATATGAAATAAGGATAAATAACGAGTTTACAACATCTAAACATACTCGTACTACCAATAACACAAACTTTAACGAACAAATAAACATACATAAAATAACAAATACAAAATATGTGAATCCCAAAACTTCAAGGCTTGGCCATGCAGAAAGGGAGATTCATTTTATTTCGAATTAAATAACGAACGAAAGGATTAATCGGCAGTTAAGAGGCAATGGAACAAGTGTTGGCGAACGTTTACCGGCTCATTGACTTAATCACCCTAACAGTTAATGGCACGTGGAGAGACCAACCGGAAGCAAGGTTGTGTCTCCTGTCGTTAATGCTAAAATGGGACCTTTCCAATTCCGTTGATGGTCGTGGTGGTGTGGTTAGTATCATGGGAGGTGGTGGGGGGCTAGTGTTGAGTTCGATTGTTAATAATGATAATATTAATAATAATAATGTTCTCATGGTCCACTGGTTATGAAGTTAGCCTTACGAGCAAGTGCCCACGGTTTGCCTCCCAAGTTAAAAAAAGGTTGCGTGAATACCCATGTCGAAAATAACATAAAGACTAAGTACCCTCTAGTTTTTCTTATTTATGCTGGCTGGACAGGGGGTGGAGGGATTAAAGAGTTCAAAGTTTCATCCGAAATCAAACTGAAACTTATGAAATTATTATTATTATTATTATTATTATTATTATTATTATTATTATTATTATTATTATTATTATTATTATTATTAGCTAAGCTACAATCCAACTGGGAAAATTATACCAGTGAGGAATGGAAACAACGAGACAAATAAACTATATGAAAAGTAATAAAAAAAAATCTGAAGCTCTGTAACAACGTTAAAATAGATATATCTCAAGTTAACTATGAAAAGAGAGACATGTCAGCCTGTTCAACATAAAAACATTACCGTAAGTTGAATTTATAATGTTTCACCGATTCAACTTCCTGATTAGGAAGATCCTTCCACAATCTGGTCACAGCCGAGGTAAAACTACTTGAATACTGTGTATTATTGAGCCTTATGATGGAGAAGGCAAAACTGTTAGAACAGCAAGCTTAGTACTGCGTACAAGATGTTACTGTCTGGGAATATCCGTATGCAAAGGATGGTCCGAAGATTTTGTCCAAGAAATTAAGATGAGAATCAGCAGAAGACCAGACAGGAGAACAATACTGGAAACAAGGTAAAATAATAGAATTAGAACACTTCCGAAAAGATTGATCGCCAAAAATATTAATACTTTCTCAGTAAGAAAACGTGTTTCTCAAAAGTAAATTTCCAATCAAGAATCACACCTAATTTTAATTTTGAAACAGTTATAGATAGTTAAAAAACATTATCAATCCAGAGATCTGGATATTGAGCCACTATCCTCAACCTATTTATAAAATCATATTTTGAATTTTATTATGGTTCAACTTCATGCTCCATAATTTGCATCATGCAATAATTTTAGCTGGATCTCTACTAAGGGATTCAGCAACCCCAGATCTACATTCAAGAGATGAAACTGATGCAAAGAGGGTAGCATCACCTGTATATGGAATGAGCTTGTTTTGCAGGCCAAACCAGATGTTATGCATATATACTAGTAGTATGAAAAATAATGGCCCAAGAATACTATCGGGAGGAAAGCCATGTATCACATCCCTATGCTCATTACAGGACCCATAAACAACAACTTTGCAATATTTTCAGTAATGATGTTGATAACAGGCCTACCTACTCCCAAGTGTTTGTGTTTGAAAATAGGAGTCTCATAATTAGTAGAGTCAAAGGGATCCCAAAAATCAAAGCCAATCATATGAGCTTCTTGACCATAATCAAGTAATTTCTGTACAATATTGGGAATTACGAGATGGGCATTACATGCTATAGACCTAATTCTCGAACAGGGTGCAAATAGAACCACCTCTTGCTAACTAGAAAAAAAGATAACTAGACAATGGTGGGAAAGTTAAGATCCAGTGTCCTATATAAGATTACAGAAGGATTAATCCTCTCATTTTGTATCAGGCCAAGTATTATTATGAAATTTTTTAACAAAGGCGAAAGAATTCATTTTCTAACCTCTTATTGCATACCTAAAGGATTTAATACCAATATTTATAATTCAAAGAGTAGATGATGTTAATATGAATTATGTCAGGTAAAGTACATGGAAAAGAACGTTTAGTACCAGAAACATATACTCCAAGGTGAATTTTGTTTTCTGTTCTCCTTTTAGGCATCTTATTAACAATTCCTCAGTTGTTAGACTTGTACACTTATCAGGGAGACTTATCTTTACTTTCATAAGTTGATGTAACATTTGCTCCTTACCCTGTGCTATGGAAGCCTTAAAAACACCTGTGGTCTGCTAAAATATGATTTTAAAGCCGTTCTAACAGTGTTATTAGCCACACGATAGTGGTAATGAATAACATCATCAAATAAAGAGACTTATCTTTACTTTCATAAGTTGATGTAACATTTGCTCCTTACCCTGTGCTATGGCAGCCTTAAAAACACCTGTGGTCTGCTAAAATATGATTTTAAAGCCGTTCTAACAGTGTTATTAGCCACACGATAGTGGTAATGAATAACATCATCAAATAAAGAGGGACCTTTTAGCCAATCTTATATCTGGGAAGTGGTCCAGAAGAAGAATGTACTATTATACAGGGGCAGGTTGTCAGTTCAAAGTAGTTTCTTCATCCTCGCATAGTGGAAAGGCTTCCTACTCTGGGGAAGGACAGCGATTAACATGTTATCCAAATGGCTGAACATAAAACTTTGGTGTTCTGCTCCCTCGTTTCAGACCCATTGGAAGTTTGAGGATGCTGTCCAACACCCATGGAATGATCTTGATGCTTATACCTTTTCCCCATTCAGCCTGATTTGCCAGCTAATCAAGTTATTGACCTTGGTGGCTCCCAGACAACCACAAGAAGTGGAATTCCTATCTGTTAGCATATTTGGTGAAGCTCCCAAGAGAATTACCCCATGGAAGTAGCTTTTTCTTATGAGATACCTCTAATCTGTGTAGTCTAACCCTTCATGGTTAGAAACTGCAACATCTAGTGAAAGGTGAGATTTCTGGTTATCTACATCAGCTCTTGCATTTGTCTATCAAGGAAAGTGGACCATTGTCTATGATGCATGTTATAGAAGGTGTACTTTGGTCATATCTTCCACTGTCTTGAGTTAGAGTTTTCTTTGCTTGGTGGTACACTCGGTCACAATATTCTATCTTGTTTCTCTTCCTCTTGTTATCCTAAAGTTTGTATAGTTTACATATGAAATATCTAATTTAATGTTGTCACTGATCTAAAAATATTTCATTTTGGTTGTAGTTAATTTTCTTTGTATCCTTTCCTCACTGGGCTATTTTCACTGTTGGAGTCCTTGGGCTTATAGCATCCTGCTTTCCCAACTTGGAATGTAGCTTAACTTTTAATAATAATAATAATAATAATAATAATAATAATAATAATAATAATAATAATAATTTTGTTAAGTTGAACTTCATTCGCTATGATTTACAGCATGGACTAATTTTACTTTGGTCTCTGTTAAGGAATTCACTAAGCACAGGTCTACATTCAGAATGTCAGGTCACTGCAAAGTAACATCATTTGATTTAACAATAAGCATATTTTCAAGACAACTCACATATACGTATATATCATAAAAAGTAAAGGATCAAGAAAATTATCTTCATGACCACCAGGTGTTATATTTTATACTACTATGGTACATATCAGCAGTAACCCTTTGCAATGTATTGGTGAAAAACTTATAGATGATACTAAGACCCTCAAACTAATACATGTTCAACTTTGAAAACAAGGACATCAAAATTAAACACGGTCAAAAGCAGCACTGATTATGACAAACCAAAGATCCACAAACCTTCACCGGTAAATTTATCAAAGATTTAAAGATTTTTATAACAAGTAATACTAATAATAATACACCTTCTTACAACGGGTTTGAGATGGTGTATGTTTTTTATTAATGAATACTTTGACAATATCATGGTCTATAAACCGACAATTGCTAATAACTCAATTATTGTGGTGATGAGAGAGAGAGAGAGAGAGAGAGAGAGAGAGAGAGAGAGAGAGAGAGAGAGAGAGAGGAGGAGAATTTAAAGAAAAAAGCTACACGAGATATTTTGATATCAAACTGTATAATATACTATCAATATTTTAACCCAGTGGAGCATGATCTCACTTCACGCCAGTTGTTGCCACACCCAAACCTCCACACAAACCAGCCATAATGTTTCCCAGAAGATAAGTAAGAGTAAACTCTGTTAAGACCCAAACACGTTTCTTGTCCACTTCAGTCACTTACTTGAAGGGCTTCCCCCCTCCCTAGCATTTCTGGGCGCAACTTTCTCTTGTTTGAAGGCGCCGTGACGAAGAGAAAGAGTCCAAATTATTCTAGAATATTTGAATCTCTCTCTCTCTCTCTCTCTCTCTCTCTCTCTCTCTCTCTCTCTCTCTCTCTCTCTCTCTCTCCCTGTAAGAAGCATTTTCTCGTGCTCACACTTTGGAGTTCGGACTATCTCTCTATCCATCCCAATCTCTCGTTCACTATGCCACCAAAATCTCTAAAAGTATATATTACTAACTCTGACTATGTCTTAATCTCTGTTCATCTATTTCTTTCTCTCCGAGATGGCAAAATAAAGATCTTTTCCATTCATCCTTTCTGAAAGTACCCTCCGTTTTTTTGTAGTGATAAGAGCTCTCTCTCTCTCTCTCTCTCTCTCTCTCTCTCTCTCTCTCTCTCTCTCTCTCTCTCTGCGTGTTTGTTAGACGTGGCAAACCGAGGTGACAGGGGTAATCGAACTCTTGCTCCGTTCAGTGATTTCGGACTTCTGATGATTCACTCTTTTTTTTTAATCTCTCTAGTTGCATTTGCTTTTGTTCAGAGATTGTATGAGCACTATATCCTTTCTTGGATTTGTAGTTCCTCCTAAATAAACAGCTAGTGTTGGATATATATATATATATATATATATATATATATATATATATATATATATATATATATATATATATATATATATACATATATATTCTGGTTACGCTAATTTGGTGAAAAGGTATGTAGTTACGAGAGGGGGTGGTAAGGGTTGAATCTGCGTTCGCGTATTTGTGCATATCTATATTAATAATTTTGCCGTCATTTTGGCAGGTCGCGTATGCTACTTGTTTATTAATAGGCCTACTGTAAATTAAAGTTATTCCTCATTAATTTAGCAGTGTAGAAATTCATGCTAATGCAATGCAGATTTTGCGTCCGATAAAAGCTACAATGATTCTTAAAGTATGTAGTAGTTAAGTGTTTGTTGTATTATATTAGATACTAGCACATGGGATCGCGTTGAGCCCCCCTTTCACTTAAATGTGTAGCATCTTTTAGGAAACAAATAATTACTTAGACAAAATCTATACGTTTACGTGCAATACAGGATATTCCTCCAAACTAATGGTACGCATACGCTTGTAGATATCCAAGGGTTAATTTATGACTAGGATGATGGAAAGCTATATGACGGATGTCAATCCTATTCATTTCACTCTACAGAATCTTCAACAGGCAAATGTTGAATTATTTTTTGGGTGAACTAGAAAAACACAAAGAGTTCAGACCTCTGCCAGATCTACTTATTTTTTTAAACCATCATGGGTTAGGGTTAATTCAGTCAAACTTTTGCTCGATCTTGACTCTTGATTTAGGTCTTTCAGAATTGAATCACTTCCACGTGTCAACATAACAATTAATCCCTGAAAGTTTCACTACTCTCTGAGTAAAATCGTGGTGGTATTGTTCGGTCACCATTACCTTGAGGACTGGCACTGAGGCCTATAGAAACTGGGTCACTTTTTTTCCCCAATGTTAAAAAGGGAGACACTAAAACAAAGGCCTTTTATCACAGTGTAACTTCGAACATGTCCTCTAACTTCGAAGGATCTATAAACAAAGGGCTGCTAAGGACCAAACTCTAGATTAACGTTAGAGATGCCAGTAGTGGAGGGGGGTTGGTCACTTGAAGAGTTTCAGTTTCTTAATTAGGGTAGAAATACAAACTGGAACATTAGCTTGCCCTTATTAAATTATTCCTGGATACACAGTCAAGTTCACAAAGAGTAAATAAAGTTTTGCATTGATGTTGGAGGAATTATTTACTTGGTCCTTTTAAACACAATTGAGTTTACAACAAGTGGGAGTAATTTTGGTGTTTTCTTCTTAAGTGTTGAACTGTTTCTGCACTCTCAATGACGGCTGGTCTTTTCTTCTTGAGTGTTGAACTGGTTTTGTCTTCATAGACCCAGGAAATGTCCAACTTCGGATAGTTATGGAGGCGGGCATCTTCCTAGGTGGTGTTTTCTGTCACAATGTCAACAGGATGTTGTGAGGTCCACCCATGGATGCGCATATTGGCCACGGCGAATAAAATGCCGTCCTGTCTGAACTTAGTGGACACAATAGTGTAGAAATGCCAAGAGAGGGTGGTGCTAAGATTTTAAAAATATGGGTTTGGAAATATTAGCCTGAGGAAATGCAGCTGTCAAAGAAATGGTAATCCGATCACAAAGGAGAAAGCATGTTTTCAATTCTTTACTTGGGAAGACTGGATGAGTTCTTAATCAGGTATAGACAAGAGTCAGGTGAAAATGTTGAGGGGATAAACTATGTTAAAGGATTTGGCCATGGAAAAGGGTAGAGTTTTAGTTTAAGTATTAGTGGGTGGCCTCGTATACAAGTGGCAGATCTCGTATGGTTGAATGAGCAAGCGGCTTATCAACAAGTGTTTTTTTCAAGTAGGTTTAATGGTATATGCTGGAGACGAAACTTGGCCTCACGTGTTTCCTTGGAAGTCGCCTTTCTACCGGCTTAAGGAATTGTCATTTTTATGAGACAACTAGCCGCATTAATCTCCTTTGGGATTTTCAGAGTCAGGTGTCGTTCGAAAAAGCAATCTTATATGAGGAAGAGGGGGTCAGTTGATTTGACAATTAGCAATATAAATATTGAAACCAAAGTTCATCATTTGGATATCAAACACGGATATATATATATATATATATATATATATATATATATATATATATATATATATATATATATATATATATATATATATATATATATATATATATATATAGGGCTAAGAATTATAGATATGCATTTCGGTTTAAACCAAATAATATACTGATTAAGAATATATATTTGTAATAGCAAAGTTATTTTTAATGTGAATGAATTCAATATTTATCACGTCGGTTCTTATTTCTAGACGATTGTTCGAAATCGTTGTAAGATTTCGGACAAAAATTGTGGCCAGGAAACTGTTCACAAACAAACAATCAGACAAATGGATAAACAGGGGCGAAAGCATAACCACCCTCCAATTTTGTTGGTGGAGGTAATAAAGTCAACGGTCTGAATTCCAATTCGTGACGAACAGTGAAACTTTATTATTCATATACATTTTCAGGATACCTTTTTCACTTGTTTTCTCACTTGGGCTTTCTCTTCTATAGACATCTGTTCTCCAGGTTATGACCTTTACGCCTTATTTAGGAAACTACGCTGATTTTGAATAATTAAAATATTAAAAATAGGGTTTAAAGACAGCGCGGAGTAAAGTCCCTATTAAATAATATGGAAAACTTACTGGTGAGAATTCGAATCAAATCGAAATAAATCTTAGTAAAAGAAAATATGAAAAACAAATTTCCAAAGCTTCAAACTTCAGCTGGCATCAGCAAAGGCAGTCAGCCATGCATCGGCATATCCGTCTTAATAAAGAGGTGCATTTAACTCTTAAAGATGACGGCGGCTTTCAACACAGTAGTTCCTTTGAACCGTAATGCTGGTATTTGCACTTGGAATTCATTGGAGGGCTTTAATGCGTTTCAATCCCATTAGTGCACTGCTCATTAGTCTCGTTCAAAAGACGCCCCCCCCCCCCATGCCGCTTATGTACTTTCTAAAGGTTTATTCACGATGTCATTGCGCCGCATGTGTTTTTTTCTGGAGGTTTACTTACAATAGCATTTCGACGAGAAAGTGGTGTGAGGAAAAACAGCAAGAGTGGTGCCTTTTTGAGGATTCAGATTTGAAGGTTTGTTGAAATGCAGATTTTATTCTTTTACATTTTTGTGTCATTGGAAATGATTTCGAGGATAGAGTGTCTAGCCCAGAAAAAGTTTTATATTTAATCACACACTCACACACACATACACACACACAGACACACACACACATATATATAGATATATATATATATATATATATATATATATATATATATATATATATATATATATATATATATATATATATACACACACACACACATGTATATACTGTATATGTATATATAACACAGACACACACACACATATATATATGTATATACATATATACATATATATATATATATATATATATATATATATATATATATATCTATATCTATATCTATATCTATATATATATATATATATATATATATATATATATATATGTATGTGTGTGTGTGTATGTGTATGTATATGTATATGTATATTTCTATCCACACGATCAAAAGCAACAAAATATCGTGTTCGATCCCCATGCAAAGTAGAAATCTATATGAACGCATATGCAATATGAATGGTTATAATAATATTACATCCCTCTGACACTGTTTCCATTGGATAAACCTTACACGTACAATATATATCTCACGGTAAACAACAAAATGAATAGGGACACTTTGTCATTTATTTTTTCCTTCCTTGCCGATTCATCTACTTCCATGCCGTCAACAACCCAGCTAAAAGGACCCTTCTAAGACGAAGGCCTTAAGACACTAATGCTATGAAGGCCTCTTTCATCAATCACGTCATATCAACCGCTCTCTCATCCCCTAAGAAATTTCATCTAGTTTTAATGTAACATCTTTTTATTATTGTCTAAAAAAACTAAGTACCCTTCCGGAGATATTTTTATTTACATATATTTTATTTTGCCACCCAACAGGAAAATTTCGTATTATGATTATATTGAATGTAGTGTTTTTTTTTTTTTATTGTTTTCTAGTAGTTTAGATCTTTGATTTGTTGCAGTTATTAATAATTTTTCATAAGTATTTAATCTATTATTTTTAATTTTTATTTCGATATCCCAGTGAAACAAGGTATGATGATTAATTCATATGTTTTTTCAGAAAAACATATTCCTTTTTTCGAGGAAATATTCATATGTTATTAGTCTGTTTCCATGACTATTTATTACAACTGTATATGTAAAGTCGTATAGGGTACATAGACAAACACACACATCCACACACACACACACACACACACATATATATATATATATTATATATATATATATATATATATATATATATATATATATATATATATTTATATATATATTATGTATGTGTTTATGTTTTATATGTACACATATATCTTTATATATATTTATACTGTATAAAGATATATATATATATATATATATATATATATATATATATATATATATATGTATATATTTATACTGTATAAATATATACATATATATATATATATATATATATATATATATATATATATACATATACATATACATATATATACACAGTATATATATATGTGTTTATGTGTGTGTGTGTATAATGTACTATATGTACGTGATTGGTTGTGTAAAGCCCGTTTGTGATTTTCTATAAATTATGGGAATATCGTTATTTGGCAACACAAAATTCAGCATAAAGATTTCCATGAAAAGATTAAAGCGTTTTTTTTTTTTTTCTGAAGTCAAAAGAAAAACGAATAAAAAGTCATCTTTCTAAGTAATATTAATATGTATAATACTAAAATAAAGTAAGAACTTAAGAACTTTACTACGAAAAAGAAAAAAAAAACTGAAACAATAAAATAAGAAGATGCAAGTTTCACTGAAGAAATGAACGACTCTCAAATTTCTTGGTTGGGGAATGTTGGGAGAGATTTTTGTCTTGAGTCCGAAAAGGAATAAGGTCTAATCTTTACTTCTTTTTTTTATAGTCTGGCTCGAAGTTTAGTCAGTTAGAAATACCATTGGGAAATCGGAGAGTTGCTCAGACGATAAAATAAAAACAGAATGATGTTTCATATATATATATATATATATATATATATATATATATATATATATATATATATATATATATATATATATATATATATATATATATATATATATATATCAAAGTTATTATGTACCGTCATAGGTTTTTTTTTATTATTTTTTCTTTGAGGCCACCCAACCAAGTACAGTATCACTCTCTGCAGACTAAAAGACCAGGGTTTTTGCGAAATTAGATATGTTTTCAATCAAATTCCCCATGCTCTAGCAACAAAGGCCATCATGCGTTGTTATATGTTGGCCAGGGCACCAGCCACCCGTTTAGATATTACCGCTCGAGAGTTATTGGATCTTTTGACAGGCCAGACTGTACTGCATTGGATCCTTCTCTCTGGTTACGGTTTATTTTCCCATTGGCAACACACGCATCGAATAGTCTGGCCTATTCTTTACATGTTCTCCTCTGCCATACACTTGACAACACAGATTACCTAACAATTCTTCCTAACCCAAGTGGTTACTGACCTGTAATTAATCAGTGGCCACTTTGAACACTTTCCTCTTGGTAAGGGTAGAATAGTACTCTTTAGCTATGGTAAGCAGTTCTTCTAGGAGAAGGACACTTCAAAATCAAACCATTGTTCTCTAGTCTTGGGTAGTGCCATAGCCTCTGTACCATGGTCTTCCACTGTCTTGGGTTAAAGTTCTCTTTCTTGAGCACACTATTTTATCTTATTTCTCTTCCTCTTGTTTTGTTAAAGTTTTTATAGTTAATAAAGGATATATTTATTTTAATGTTACTTTTCTAAAAATATTTTATTTTTCCTTGTGTCCTTTCCTCACTGGGCTATTTTCCGTGTTGGAGCCCCTAGGCTTACAGTATCCTGCTTTTCCAACTAGGGTTGTAGCTTAGCAATTAATAATAATAATAATAATAATAATAATAATAATAATAATAATAATAATAATAATAATAATAATAATAATAATAATAATAATAATAATAATACCTCCGCTTGTGCTAGTTCTTTCAAACTGACACCTTATACTCCATCAGACACAAGTAGACAATGGACTATTGATTTGCAATGACAAGTTGTGTAATTCAATTGAATAAAAGCAACAATGCTGTATACTTATGCATAGTGAATTTAATTTTAATTGTGATAGGTTGTAATTAACAAATGTCTCAGTATTTTCCAGCAGCTTTCTCATGCATCAGTAATATTCGGGTTAGTATTTTCTTATACTATCTTGAGTGCTTTTGGATATGATTATGGAATACATACACTCAGACACACACACACACACACACACACACACACACACTGTAAGCCTATATGAAAATGGTCAGGTGAATGTGTGGTGTAATAGAAAAGGACCAGATGAAAAAAGGAAAAAAATAAAGAGGAAGCAAAAGTGGATGGATGTATTTAAAGATCTGAGAGACAAAAAAATTGGTAGAAGACGATATATTTGATCCAGTCAAATAGAGTAAACCTGTCATAAACATCGACCCATTATATAAGTGGGAACATATGCAGAGGAAGGTATATGCTATGTAAACATATATACTGTGTATATACACACACACATACATATATATATATATATATATATATATATATATATATATATATATATATATATATATATATATATATATATATATATATATATATGTGTGTGTGTGTGTGTGTGTGTGCGTGTGTGTATGTATGTGCATGCAGGTATGTATGTATATCCATATATATTATCTTGCTTATGTGTATGGAAATAGGAACAACATATTTCTACCCACTGCGCATAACCAGTTTCATGATGCCACCCGTCATATTCACTTTATCAGTAGCGCTTATCTTTAAAGCTTCAGTACTTGATTTCCCCTTCTCAGAAATTCATTCGGCCTCATTCCCCTGCTATTCATCTTTCGACTCCTCCCCTCTTCTTTCACCATTCTCCTTCCTTACGTCTCCTGTCATCACCGTCGTCATCATCATCGTCGCCATTCTCACCATCACCGTGTCTCTAAAAACCGAATTGCATTATTCCTCATGAATCATTTTCTTACTTTGGGAATTCGATGAAATGATTTCCCTTGCAAAATAACCCTTTTTGGGCAACTTATCTTTCTATTGCCAGGAGGGGGTTTACTTATGTGGAAATCTCTTTCAAATGCTGATAAATTGCTTGCCAAAATGTATCCCAAGTCATTATTTTTCGTGGAAAAACGTGACTCACAATTCGGACCCCTCGTTAGGATGATTCATTTTTAATTGTACTCTTTTGGCACGATTTTATTTTTAGTGAAACAGTTCTCTTTCTCGGGTAGGAATGTTGGTAAATGTCTGAGATAAAAGAAAATAATCTTATAATTCTTTAGTATTCATAAAAAAAAAAAACGACGAATTAATATCCTTTTATTTTTAACCCTGACCCTCTTGTGGATCAGTGCTAAAATCTGAGGTTACTATTGTACAAAGTAGAAGTCTAAATACGGTAAGCTTATGAATGTATACATTGTTGACCTCTGCTTCCATGATTATCATTATTATTATTATTATTATTATTATTATTATTATTATTTTTATTATTATTATTATTACCATACAGTAAGGAGATCCGTGAAACAAGGATGACATCATATCAGCTTTCTAAGGTAGTTTGAATAAAATAGGTATGGAAAAACTAAAAAATGTTGAAATTAAAATTTTATCTATTGAATTAGTGTTGATGAACAAGAGCAGAATTACAAAAACGCTTTCTAAGTAATTATGAAACAAGTAAAAAGCAAAAATTAAGTACGTGTGTAAAGGAGCCTTATCTTGCAAGCCATTCACCTGAAGCCTGTACGAATGGTTGTCGTTAATAAGTGTAACTTCTCTCGTGCTTGCTGTAGAAGTTCGTAATAAATCTGGCCTGGCAGAGATCTTTACTGTTAAAGTCGGTTCCTCAATCACAGTCATAAATATCCAGCTAATGGGGCTTAATTTTCCCAGGTCATCTTTAAGATGTTTCCTTCATTTT
>NC_090752.1:79628897-79631397 GCF_036898095.1 Palaemon carinicauda
ACATTATCAATACTGAGATCCGGATGTTGAGGAACCACCGTCCTTGACCTACTTACAATCATACTTTGAGTTTTGTTAGGATTCAACTTCATACCCCATAATTTGCACCATGCACTAATTCTAGCTAAATCTCTATTAAGGGATTCACCAACCCTAGATCTACATTTAGGGGATGGAATTGATGCAAAGAGAGTAGCATCATCTGCATATGCAACAAGCTTGTTTTCTAGGCCAAACCACATGTCATGTGTATATAGTATAAAAAGTAATGGGCCAAGAACACTACCCTGTGGAACACCGGATATCACATTCCTATAATCACTATGGTGCCCATCAACAACAACTCTTTGAGATCTATTACTTAAAAAATCAATAATAATGCTAAGAAACGACCCACCCACTCCCAACTGTTTCAGTTTGAAAACAAGGGCCTCATGATTAACACGGTCAAAGGCAGCACTAAAATCAAGGCCAATCAAGTGATTTCTGTACAGCATTGGAGATTGTAAGAAGGGCATCACATGCTCCAAGGCCTTTACGAAAACCAAATTGCAAACTAGGGAGTAGATAATTACCTTCAGCAAACCTATTAAGACGTTTTGCCAGAAGACGTTCAAAAACTTTAGATAATATGGGAGTTATGGAAATTGGGCGGTAATCAGTGGGACTTGAGCTACCACATACACATTTACATAGAGGAGTAACATTACCAATTCTCCAACTAGTGCTAAAAGCTCCTCTTCTTGCTAACTTGCGCAAAATAACAGATAACTTTGGAGCTAAGAAATCTGCTGTCTTTATAAAAAACAAAGGAAAAATACCATTTGGGTCTACACCTCCATAAGCATCAAGGTCCATCAACAGAGCTTTAATCTCACGAGATCGAAAAGCTAAACTAGTTAGTTTAGCCTCAGGAAAACAGGAATGGGGAAGTTCAAGTTTTTCATTACTCTGTTTACTGTCAAAAACATCAGCCAAAAGGGTTGCCTTTTCCTTTGGACAGTGAGTGACTGAGCCATCTGGTTTAAGTAAAGGAGGAACTGTTGCATCTACACCAAAGAGTGCAGATTTAAGGGTAGACCACCATTTATGTTCCTGAGTTGTACCAGAAAGTGTTTCTTTTATGGTTAAATTGTACTCCTTTTCAGTTGAGGCATAAACTCTCTGAGCAAAAGCTCGAAGCTGAGTATAGTTGTTCCAGGTCAAATCTGATCTGTTACCCTTCCAAAGTTGATAGGCCTCCTGCTTCTCCAAAAAAGCACGTCTACAATCATCATTGAACCACGGTTTGTCCTTCACTCGGTACCTTAGCACACGAGAAGGGATACGACTATCAATTATGTTGATTAGATTCTCATTCAAAGGGACAACAGGATCTACACTATTATATAATTGTGACCAATTCAAGCACAAAAGATCATGTAAAATCCCATTCCAGTCTGCTTGGGATTTCATATAAATTTTACAAGAATATGATATATCAGGGACAGGCTGCTCAGTCTTCACTAATAATGAAATCAAGGCATGATCAGATGTCCCGACTGGAGAACCAACCTTACCAGTTATAACGCCAGGGGAGTCAGTGTATACGAGGTCCAAGCAATTACCAGACCTGTGAGTAGCTTCATTTATGATTTGCTCACAGCCTGATTCAGAGGCAAAGTCTAAAGCTCTTAAGCCATGGCGATCGGTAGGAGAGATAGAACTTAACCACTTCCTATGGTGAGCATTCAAATCACCAACAAAGACAAAAGAAGCCTTTCTATCATCTTCTTGTATCTTAGCCATAATGGTAAGAAGACAATAGAAGATAGAATCATCCATGTCTGGATTCCGGTAGATCGAACATAAATAAAAGTTGTTATGCCTGCCACAAACTTTTATTACCTGAATCTTATGACATCCACATTGATAGCAGGACTTATGAGAAGCAGGGTACTCGGTCCTAATATACACCGCCATTCCCCTGGCCCTAGGGATGGCATCACGTTTCAACATTATTGGCTTCTTAAAACCAGTTATAAGGAGCTCAGATGAGTGCCTCATATTAGAAACCAAAGTTTCTGAGCACAAAAGAATATCATACTGTCTGGACGCAACTGTAAGGTCTTGGATATTTGCATGAAGACCACGAATATTGCAATACAGAAGACGACATTGACGAAATCTAGGTCGTACTGGTCCCGGATTTCGCTCAATGTCTCCAGACAGCATAAGAATTAATAGAAATAAAAAAGAGACATCATACTTAAAAACTAGATTAACAAGAATTATAACAAAAACAATACGTACAGAATTATAAACAAAGTGATTGATGATACCCATAGACTATAGTAAAAAGTCGGAAAAACTGGTCAACATGGAGGAGCCGATACACCATGCAAGGCTAAATACCCTCCAGGATAGCCACTTCAACTGAAGGGAGGACAGTAAGAATGGTTTTGAGAAGAAAAAGAATCAGAAAAAAGAAAAGACAACCTCTTGATAAACCACCAGGCAT
>NC_090752.1:79636397-79643897 GCF_036898095.1 Palaemon carinicauda
TGCGTCTATAAATTCGGGGCTGCAAATCCTTAAAGCCCTTAAAAACATACTTGAAAAAACAGAAACTTTTACACTAGTTTGATGGTTTGAATAAAAATGAATGTGGGAGCAAACATTAGTAGGTTTCCTGTAAATATCAATATATATATATATATATATATATATATATATATATATATATATATATATATATATATATATATATATATATATATATATATATATATCTTACAAGGATTTTGAACAGAAGGGAACATGCATGTTAAGTTTTGAACTAATATTAGAATTAAGAGTGCTTCTAACAAATTGTTTTATCTTTTTATATACTATTGGGTTTAAACTGATATACAATTCTATAATTCTTAACCCTATATTTCCGTGATTTGGTCTCAAATTGAATAGCTTTTCAACCTCTCTCTTTTGAATCATGTTTCACTTTGATATCACTAATCGTATTGCTAATTGCAAGATCAACTGACGCCCACCCCCCCCCCCCTCATGCTCATATAAAATTACCTTCTCGAAGAACAACTGAATCTTAAAATCCCAAAAGAGCTTAAGGAAAAACTGTCCCATAAAAATAATGGTTCCTTAAGCCTCTCGTTTTGTCAGAGCTTCCAAGAGAAACACACGTGGCTCAACTTCGCCTCCTGCATATACCATTGAACTTACTTGAAGGAACACTTGTTAATTAGTCACTTGTATTCTCAAACCCCCCCACCAGTTTTTTCAATTAAATCTTTAGGCCTCTCGGAAGGTAAATCCTTCCACACACTTATCCCTCATAGGTTTCTACCTCTATTTCATCTAAATGACCCCTCCCGCTGATGTTTTGATTGAGTTTCCACCCTTTTTCCGAAATCCTTATCCCGTAAATGTGACCTGACCATCGACTACCCGAGATTATTAATAATCCTTCTAGTCGACCCAGCAAAAGTTTACTTCAAACCTTTCTTTTGTGAGCAGCTTATCATGTCCGTGACAGTTACACTCAGCCGGGCTAAATATCCTAACCCATAGTTTAAAAATCTTAAGACCTTCCTCCCTTGTCATTGTCTACCAATCGTGTCAATTCATTTCAGACAGGATGCCTTTTTTTTCACCATGGCTAATGAGTGCATCGTTACGTGGGCTTCACAGCTTCACCCCACAGAAGATGCCCGCCCCTCGTCCCTGCCCAAAGACGGAATTTACCTGTGGATATGAGACCAGAACCGCTACAACTACCATACCGAAACTATCTAACCACTGTGCAGGCGTAATCATCATAACTACCGGGCAGAAAAAAGCTACAGCCTTATAACAAGAACCACCATATCCAAAACAACTACTACAAGAAGAAGAAACCAAACCAGGTAAAACTATAGTGTAAGTGGATTTCTACTGGTTACCATTTGTATATGCTTAAAGGAACTAGGTTGAAATGTCAATCATGCCCGCAACATTACGCGTTCCTGTTGTGTTGATATTTATCCATATTGACTCATTAGGGGTAATTTGAATGAATTACAACCAATTGTGTCACGTGGTGGGCCGGGAAGTCGGGTAAAACTCGCTGGTAAGAGACTGATGTCTCGCCAGGTAAATCCTAGAACAACTGATTAGCCGTAGGTTCCAATTTCTTTATGGCCTCTCGTGGCATGGTTGGTTTCGACCTGGCCTTTCATTAGAAGGGGCCAGCGTTCGATCCCAAGTATGAGGTAGAACTTTATTTCTATTTGAACACGATGTTGTGTTGATATTTATCCATATTGACTCATTAGGGGTAATTTGAATGAATTACTACCAATTGTGTCACGTGGTGGGCCGGGAAGTCGGGTAAAACTCGCTGGTAAGAGACTGATGTCTCGCCAGGTAAATCCTAGAACAGCTGATTAGCCGTTAGGTTCCGATTTCTTTATGGCCTCTCGTGGCATGGTTTTGACCTGGCCTTTCATTAGAAGGGGCCAGCGTTCGATCCCAAGTATGAGGTAGAAATTTATTTTCATTTGAACACGATGTTGTGTTGATATTTATCCATATTGACTCATTAGGAGTAATTAGAATGAATTACTACCAATTGTGTCACGTGGTGGGCCGGGAAGTCGGGTAAAAACTCGCTGGTAAGAGACTGATGTCCCGCCAGGTAAATCCTAGAACAGCTGATTAGCCGTTAGGTTCCGATTTCTTTATGGCCTCTCGTGGCATGGTTTTGACCTGGCCTTTCATTAGAAGGGGCCAGCATTCGATCCCAAGTATGAGGTAGAAATTTATTTCTATTTGAACACGATGTTGTGTTGATATTTATCCATATTGACTCATTAGGAGTAATTAGAATGAATTACTACCAATTGTGTCACGTGGTGGGCCGGGAAGTCGGGTAAAAACTCGCTGGTAAGAGACTGATGTCTCGCCAGGTAAATCCTAGAACAGCTGATTAGCCGTTAGGTTCCGATTTCTTTATGGCCTCTCGTGGCATGGTTTTGACCTGGCCTTTCATTAGAAGGGGCCAGCGTTCGATCCCAAGTATGAGGTAGAAATTTATTTCTATTTGAACACGATGTTGTGTTGATATTTATCCATATTGACTCATTAGGAGTAATTAGAATGAATTACTACCAATTGTGTCACGTGGTGGGCCGGGAAGTCGGGTAAAAACTCGCTGGTAAGAGACTGATGTCTCGCCAGGTAAATCCTAGAACAGCTGATTAGCTGTTAGGTTCCAATTTCTTCATGGCCTCTCGTGGAATGGTTGGTTTCGACGTGGCCTTTCATTAGAAGGGGCCAGCGTTCGGTCCCAAGTAAGAGGTAGAAATTTATTTCTATTTGAACACGATGTTGTGTTGATATTTATCCATATTGACTCATTAGGGGTAATTTGAATGAATTACTACCAATTGTGTCACGTGGTGGGCCGGGAAGTCGGTTAAAACTCGCTGGTAAGAGACTGATGTCCCGCCAGGTAAATCCTAGAACAGCTGATTAGCCGTTAGGTTCCGATTTCTTTATGGCCTCTTGTGGCATGTTTGGTTTCGACCTGGCCTTTCATTAGAAGGGGCCAGCGTTCGATCCCAAGTATGAGGTAGAAATTTATTTTTATTTGAACACGATGTTGGGTTGATATTTATCCATATTGACTCATTAGGAGTAATTTGAATGAATTACTACCAATTGTGTCACGTGGTGGGCCGGGAAGTCAGGTAAAAACTCGCTGGTAAGAGACTGATGTCTCGCCAGGTAAATCCTAGAACAGCTGATTAGCCGTTAGGTTCCGATTCCTTTATGGCCTCTCATGGCATGGTTGGTTTCGACCTGGCCTTTCATTAGAAGGGGCCAGCGTTCCATCCCAAGTATGAGGTAGAAATTTATTTCTATTTGAACACGATGTTGTGTTGATATTTATCCATATTGACTCATTAGGGGTAATTTGAATGAATTACTACCAATTGTGTCACGTGGTGGGCCGGGAAGTCGGGTAAAACTCGCTGGTAAGAGACTGATGTCTCGCCAGGTAAATCCTAGAACAGCTGATTAGCCGTTAGGTTCCGATTTCTTTATGGCCTCTCGTGGCATGGTTTTGACCTGGCCTTTCATTAGAAGGGGCCAGCGTTCGATCCCAAGTATGAGGTAGAAATTTATTTTCATTTGAACACGATGTTGTGTTGATATTTATCCATATTGACTCATTAGGAGTAATTAGAATGAATTACTACCAATTGTGTCACGTGGTGGGCCGGGAAGTCGGGTAAAAACTCGCTGGTAAGAGACTGATGTCCCGCCAGGTAAATCCTAGAACAGCTGATTAGCCGTTAGGTTCCGATTTCTTTATGGCCTCTCGTGGCATGGTTTTGACCTGGCCTTTCATTAGAAGGGGCCAGCATTCGATCCCAAGTATGAGGTAGAAATTTATTTCTATTTGAACACGATGTTGTGTTGATATTTATCCATATTGACTCATTAGGAGTAATTAGAATGAATTACTACCAATTGTGTCACGTGGTGGGCCGGGAAGTCGGGTAAAAACTCGCTGGTAAGAGACTGATGTCTCGCCAGGTAAATCCTAGAACAGCTGATTAGCCGTTAGGTTCCGATTTCTTTATGGCCTCTCGTGGCATGGTTTTGACCTGGCCTTTCATTAGAAGGGGCCAGCGTTCGATCCCAAGTATGAGGTAGAAATTTATTTCTATTTGAACACGATGTTGTGTTGATATTTATCCATATTGACTCATTAGGAGTAATTAGAATGAATTACTACCAATTGTGTCACGTGGTGGGCCGGGAAGTCGGGTAAAAACTCGCTGGTAAGAGACTGATGTCTCGCCAGGTAAATCCTAGAACAGCTGATTAGCTGTTAGGTTCCAATTTCTTCATGGCCTCTCGTGGAATGGTTGGTTTCGACGTGGCCTTTCATTAGAAGGGGCCAGCGTTCGGTCCCAAGTAAGAGGTAGAAATTTATTTCTATTTGAACACGATGTTGTGTTGATATTTATCCATATTGACTCATTAGGGGTAATTTGAATGAATTACTACCAATTGTGTCACGTGGTGGGCCGGGAAGTCGGTTAAAACTCGCTGGTAAGAGACTGATGTCCCGCCAGGTAAATCCTAGAACAGCTGATTAGCCGTTAGGTTCCGATTTCTTTATGGCCTCTTGTGGCATGTTTGGTTTCGACCTGGCCTTTCATTAGAAGGGGCCAGCGTTCGATCCCAAGTATGAGGTAGAAATTTATTTTTATTTGAACACGATGTTGGGTTGATATTTATCCATATTGACTCATTAGGAGTAATTTGAATGAATTACTACCAATTGTGTCACGTGGTGGGCCGGGAAGTCAGGTAAAAACTCGCTGGTAAGAGACTGATGTCTCGCCAGGTAAATCCTAGAACAGCTGATTAGCCGTTAGGTTCCGATTCCTTTATGGCCTCTCATGGCATGGTTGGTTTCGACCTGGCCTTTCATTAGAAGGGGCCAGCGTTCCATCCCAAGTATGAGGTAGAAATTTATTTCTATTTGAACACGATGTTGTGTTGATATTTATCCATATTGACTCATTAGGGGTAATTTGAATTAATTACTACCAATTGTGTCACATGGTGGGCCGGGAAGTCGGGTAAAACTTGCTGGTAAGAGACTGATGTCTCGCCAGGTAAATCCTAGAACAGCTGATTAGCCGTTAGGAACCGATTTCTTTATGGCCTCTCGTGGCATGGTTGGTTTCGACCTGGCCTTTCATTAGAAGGGGCCAGCGTTCGATCCCAAGTATGAGGTAGAAATTTATTTCTATTTGAACACGATGGTGTGTTGATATTTATCCATATATATATATATATATATATATATATATATATATATATATATATATATATATATATATATATATATATATATATATATATATACACACACTACATACACAAGCATATGCGACCTGACAATAATGACGGCTAAATATCTATATAGATATGAGCAGAAACAAACAGATTCAATACCCTTCCCACCTTCCCCTTTCCTACTCAGCCTCCCCCTATACGCGGGACAGGGAGAAATCCCTTCCTCCTAGGGCGAAACCGAGTAGTTATAAGTCTTGCCGCTGAGCATGTCCTGAAATATACCTGTATATATATATATATATATATATATATATATATATATATATATATATATATATGTATATATATATACATATATACATAGATATATATATATATATATATATATATATATATATATATATATCTCAAACTAACGAAGATACCTTGAAAGGCTATGAATATCTATGTTTTATTCGGGTGTTACATTTGAATAAGGTGAAAATTAATTTTTGATACAAGCCTCAGACCATACCCTCTCCTTCCCTCCCTCTGTCTAGAATCTAGACCCTCCTCCGATCCCTCCAGTAACGCCCTTTCCTAGTTTTTCCGGCGTTGCTTACTCTACCTCTTCTGTAACCTGTTATATTTGTTAATAACTGATATGTTGGATTCTTGTTATAATTCTTATTAACATTTTATGATATTGTTGTATATCGTCAGGGTGTATAAGAAGTGTATAGCTTCTAGCCTATTTATCTGATTTGATGAACCTGTCCTGAGGGATTCTTTTAACTGTGTAAAAATAATGAAACACGTTTTGCGAAAGAAGGACTGATGGGCTTTACATCCTTGAAAAGTAGATTAAATATGATCAAGTGTTATACAAGTTGACCGAAAATTTTACGGTATATTTGCTATGGTTTATGTCGGAGCAGTTTGTTGTCTCCGAGTATGTTTGACCAAGGTTTTCCTATCATATTCATGACTGGCATGTTACTTTGCCCCGGAAACGCAGAAATGCATTTGCATTACGTCTCCATTTCATATACAAAATGGTACACGGTAACAATAAACTAAGGATTAGTCTTAACATGTAAGAGAAGCTTCAGGTTTGTTGTACACACGCAATAACACAATGTGGCATTAGAAACATAAGCATATTACTGAATAAGTAAATCTTAATATTTTCCCTATAGTGCACCCCTTCTATATATATACATACATACATATATATATATATATATATATATATATATATATATATATATATATATATATATATATATATATATATATATATATATACATATCATCTGTGTGTTATTGTGCATATCAATTAAATAAATAATGTAATTCGTAGATTTTGTTTTATCATTATTTTAAATCCTATATTTATTTGTGTAACAGCATAATTCTGTTTGTATACTACAGCTATTGTTTTCTCCTCACGGGCCTTTCAAGGAGGTAAATCTTATCAGTCCTTCTTTTGGAAAACGTATGTTTCATTATTTTAACACAGTTAAAAGAAGCCCTCGGGACAGGTTCATCAAATTGGATAAATAAGCTAAAGGCTATGCACTCCTTATAATGTTAATAAGAATTATAACAAGAATCCAACATATCAGTTATTAACAAATATAACAGGTTACAGAAAGGGTAGAGTAAGTGACGCCGGAGAGACTAGGAAAGGGGTTACTGGAGGGATAGGAGGAGGATGAAGACTGAGGAAGGGAAGGAGAGGGGAGGGCCGGGGAAGTGTAGGTATTCGAATTGCTTTGCCTACTTACTCGATTCACTGACAAGAGTAAACACCTTAATTAACGAGATTTGCCAATGCATTATCGTATCAAAAATTAGGGGGAGGTCTATAGAGTGCTGTGTCAAAGTACCATTCTGATCAAGTAATTAGTATGGGAGAATTTAAAGAAAACACTATTTTTTTTTTTTTTTGCCAGAAATACTTAGTAGATATGAATCTGATTAGGATAGAAGCAACATTTGAAATCCAGAGTTTAATGCTGAGAAACTGTGATATTTTTTCCTGATTAATGGTTTAAAGGCCACTCATGAATGGCAAATAACAGTAACAACGCATAGCTAGTAGTACAATGCCCTAGAGACAATCTATATATATACACATGAGCAGCGCGTAAGCCCTTCTCCACCTAAGCTCGGACCAGGGATGGCCAGGAAATGGCTGCTGATGCC
>NC_090752.1:79658897-79676397 GCF_036898095.1 Palaemon carinicauda
GGGTAAACATTTTAAGTAGCTCACCCTTGATACCGATACTGAACTGTGTGTGTGTGTGTGTGTGAGAGAGAGAGAGAGAGAGAGAGAGAGAGAGAGAGAGAGAGAGAGAGAGAGAGAGACTCAGGTAGTTTGTAAGCAGTTTAAACTCCTACGTAAAACTTAAATTTCTGTCATAACCCAGACGACTTTTGTCTGGGTTCCTAGGTACTCTTGAATCATATATAAGAGTTGTTACCGAGGTTTTTACCTTGTCTTGTGATTCAAACAAGGTCACTATTTCGTGGACAAGAGGTCTTACAAAGGTTTACATCATCTCTGAAGACTGAACAGAGAGAGAGAGGGGAAGCTCATTCAGATCCTACTACTTTCTCATCAGACTAAGACTAGAATTTACAAAGGTCACTCATATATTGCGATACAGACAAGAGATCTTACTGAGGTTCCTTCGCTTGGGTTTTAGACAGAATAACTTTCCTTAAATTCTAATTTATCTTAATATTAGAACCGAGATTTTATGGGATGTTTTCTCTTGCTTTTCAAACAAACAAACGGAATTTCCGTTCTATCGTGATTCGAACAAGAGTTCCTATCAATCAAGTAAAATCTCGCTCTGAGATTTCCCTCCTCTGTATCAAGGTAGACGAAATCTTGCCGTGATCTCCATCTCTCCTTACAATACATACGAGATATCTTACATATGTCAGAGATTATATTGTGGCACTACGGACCTGCTCTGAAGGTTTCATTTTCATATATGCCACAGAATGGAAATTTTGTTTTCTTTAACGAACAATAATTTTATTATTATTATTATTATTATTATTATTATTATTATTATTATTATTATTATTATTATTATTATTATTATTATTATTATTATTATTATTATTATTATTATTAGACTGTTGGACCAGAAGGATTTGTTCTGAATAAAACTTGTTAATCTTATCTCAAAATTCGTAAATGTTCAAGTTCAACGATTGGATAAAGTTGAATATCTTGGCTGCTCTACCAAACTTTTATGATGGAAAAATTGGTAGTTTTCGTCGATGGAAAATGAGACAATTAAAAATAACACACACATTTTTATCTAGTAGTGAGATCTTTACTTCGTGGTCCTTCTGTAAATGCAAATAGAGGGAATTAATTTTAATTTTAGAATTAGTGAAACTCCCAAATAGTATTTCCAGTTGCTTTTAACTCTCCATCTCAGGATGTCAAAAAGATTTTTAATTTCTTGTTTCTTCGTAAAATCAATAATATTTATGTTCTTTTGATTTATCAAGCTGCATGATTGTGTTCCCCTTCATAAATTCATAAGTGTTTGCAAATAAAAAAAGTTTGTCTTTCACCGTTTATAGTTATGTGTAATGCATTTTTGAAAACCCTTTCCCATTAAATCAGCTGCTGGGTATAGTGGCCTCTAAATAGAGACCTAGAACCAAAATGGATATCTTTTAAAGATTATATATAAAGTTAAGAAATTATGAAATATGTATAAATATACAATGATATACTGTATATATATATATATATATATATATATATATATATATATGTATATAAATACACAGTATATATATGTATATATATAATATATATATATATATATATATATATATATATATATATATATATATATATATATACAGTATGTATATATATATATATATATATATATATATATATGTATATATATATATATTCTATGGGAAAAATTATATAATTCATACATATATATATATATATATATATATATATATATATATCTATATATATATATATATGTATATATATATATATATATATATATATATATATATATATATAGATATATATATATATATATATATATATATATATATATATATATATATATATATATATATATTGTAACATTATTGCTTTATTATGTCTAAATTATTTAAGTTTTTATAGATGTATAAGGTTAAGTATATTGTAGACTTATTGTTTACTTTTTTTGATAGTTTGTCTTTTCACTGGTGGTTATGTTAGTGTTTATAATGGACTAACGGCTGTTTTATATTTTCAAGTGGTGTGGATTACGTGGCTGCGCTCCTGCGTGAACGGAGTTTTGGAGGGGCTTTTTTGAGGATGGTTCCTGAGTGTGTTTCTGAGCCTCCAACCTTGAAGGGCACGATAATTGCTGCTGGATTTATTATATTCATCGCCATTACAGAGCTGCATTGTGAAGCTGTTAAGCTTTTCCAGGATATCCTCGCTCTGCATTAAGGATTGTTATCCTATATATATTAAACTGCCCTTGGTTCAGTAAAAGCCAAGGGGACCTCTCTGCCCCAAGGTAAAAATTTTGATTGTTATATTTGTGTGTCGGGCCCACGACCTGTACTCCTGGGCGTTCTGCATTATTGAACCAGTCACCACCATTGTTTTGGATCCGTGTTTTCTGCCGCCTGAATTAAGCCATCCAGCTGGAGAGTTTATTGTCCTCTGAGGAGACCCCTAGAAGTGAATGAGGAATTTGTTAGGGATATGTAATGTGTAATTGTTAGGATATTCTTACTTTTCGTTTGCCTCTTCCTTTCTGGACCCTCTTCCCTTTTTGTATGCTTGTGTTGATGACCTTTCTTTAATTGTGTAATTGTTTTCTTTTACAGGGAGTTTAAGAGTGAGTGTTTATCATTAATTACTGTATTGTTGAGGTTCAGGTGTTATTTCTGTCTGAAACTTGTGTATTAAAATTAAGTATATTTTTGTGGTATTTTCTTTGTCCCCTTGAATTGACTTTGCACTCTTATTGAAATTGTATACTATTCCACCTTTTGTGGACTTAGTATGGTACTTAAGTGAATACTGTTTGAAAAGTTTAGTGTTTTTGTGTGGTGGTCAAGCCATCCATCACAAAATGGCGACCGTGACAGGATCTTTTTGTTCCTAAGTATTCACCGGTGTATGTGCAAAGTAAATTCTTGGGGTTGTTTTTCAGGCAGCATATTTTCACCTCCTCGTGGTTTTTTTTTTGTAATTTAGTATTGTGTGAATAATAGTGGTCATCATGGTTAATGTACTAGACCTCCTTAGCGGAGAGGGGTGGCAAGAAAGGCTTGCAGAGTTGAATAGGGAAGACTTGGAAATTGTTGCAGAGCATTTTGAATTGGAATATGATGTGTCCATTAGAAAGGGTGTATTGCTATTGCAAATTTATGATTATGTTAAAACTGTAAAGACAAGTGGGGAACAAGAGGTGAAACCTGATAATGTAGTGTCAGTAGAAATTTTGGATAGGCAAATTGCCCTGAGACAAATGGAATTTGAAATGGAAAAGTTTAAGGCAGGGGAAAGAGAAAAGGAGAGGCAGCATGAGATTGCTATGAGAAACCCAGTTTCTTTTTCCCCCGCCCATTCCCCAAATAGGTTAGTAACTCCTGCTATTAATTTATCGCAGGCTCTCAAATTTGTACCTAAATTCGAAGAAAATAATGTAGCAGAGTTTTTTGTATCGTTTGAGAGGATTGCTGCAAGGTTGGAGTGGCCCCAAGAGTATTGGACCACTCTTATACAAAGTAAATTGGTTGGAAGAGCTCAGAGGGTATATGTAACGCTGGAGGAGGATCTATCAGCAGATTATGAGAGTGTGAAGGCTATTGTCTTGAAGGCCTATGAGTTAGTCCCTGAAGCTTATAGGCAACGCTTCCGGAACTTAGAAAAATGTAGGGAACAAACTTATGTTGAATTTGCCAGGGCGAAGGAACAGTATGCTAGCGATTGGTTCAAGTCCAAGGAGGTGGGAGATTTTGAGAGATTGAAGGAGTTAATGTTGGTGGAGGAGTTTAAAAGGTGTGTCCCGGATAAACTGAAGGTCCACCTCGAAGAGTTAAAACTCGAGACTGTTCAGGAGGTAGCCATCGCTAGTGACGAATATTGCTTGTCTCATAAGAGTGAGTTAGGGGGAGTAACGACATAGGTGAATTCTGGTTGGGTTAAGATGGGTAGGAATAATAATGCTAATCCTAATAATAATGCTAAGGTGTTTAGTAGAAATAATCAGGGAAGTAATAATAATCAGGGTAACGCTAATAATAATTTTTCTCCTAACAGAGGCAATAGGCCAAATATATATAATCCAGAGAAATTGAAAACATTGACGTGCTTCTTTTGCAATAAGAAGGGGCACGTAAAGAGTATGTGTTATGCGTTTAGAAAATCTCAAAATGCTAATGTTAGGCCAGTGATGGGTGTGGAAGAGAGAGAGAGAGAGAGAACCTACCCCAACAACATCCGCTGATCCATGACTACCTGGTTGTTTTGACAGATATTTGTCTTTCGGTAGTGTCTCCTTCGCCAATTCGTCCGAGAAAAGACGAGTGCGTATTTTGCGTGATACCGGTGCAGCTCAGTCTTTGATTCTAAGGGAGGCATTACCTTGTAATTTTGTACCCAAAAGTGGGGAATTTGTGTTATTGGCTGGTTTTCCTGATTCTGTAAAGTCATATGCTATTGAAAATTTTAATTTAATCTGCCCTTCCTTTGCAGGGAATTTGAAATTGGCCATAGTTGATAAATTCCCGGTTAAGGAGGTTGATGTTGTGTTAGGGAATGATGTGGCTATGAAGAATAATAATTGTCCGATATTGATAAACCCTGATAGTGAAGTAGCAGCAGTTACTCGTTCTAGTGCTAGAATTGTTGACGCTGCAGAGTCAACAATTGATGTAGATTTAAGTAGTTTAGATCGTAGTGATAGCCTAGCTGTAGATCTTGGAATGTTAACGGACAAGTTAAATTGGACCACTGAAGAGCTAATCAAAGCCCAGAAAAAGGAGTTTCGGGAACTCCCTATCGAGTCAGGGGAGGTGTCTGATATGACTGGTCCCAAATTTAAGATATTTAATAATATTTTATATAGGATGAGTAGGCCTATTGGGGTGGATAATGTTGATTATGAAATTGTGAAACAGATAATGGTTCCTTTTGGTTACAGGAAGGAGTTAATGTCATTGGCGCACGAAAGTGGTCTGGCCGGCCATTTTGGAATTCATAAAACTTCTTGCAAATTGTTAGGGAATTATTATTGGCCGAAGTTGAAGGCAGATGTAAAGAAGTTTGTCAATAGTTGTGATGTGTGCCAGAGGGTCGGTAAACCCAATCAGCGGATTCCGAAATCGCCTCTATGTCCTCTTCCTGTAGTTTCCGAACCTTTTAAGGAAGTCATTATTGATGTGGTTGGACCATTACCGAAGACGCGTAGTGGTAATGAGTATATTTTGACAATCATGGATAGGATGTCTCGATATCCCGAGGCAATACCACTACGTACGATAAAAAGTGTTAAAATTGTAGATGTACTAATTGACTTTTTTACCAGGTTTGGGATGCCTAAGATTATTCAATCGGATTGTGGTTCTAATTTTGTTAGCAGGTATTTCAGAGATAAAATGGCTGAGTTAAATATAAAACGTGTGACCTCTTCTCCATATCATCCGGAAAGCCAGGGAGCTCTGGAGAGATTTCATCAGACCCTGAAATCCATGGTAAAGAAATATTGTTTGATTAATGGTTCTGAATGGGATAAGGAATTACCTTATTTGTTGTTCGCTTTTCGTTCTGCCCTAAGTCAGTCTTTAGGTTTTTCGCCTTTCAGCCTTGTGTTTGGCCATTGTGTTCGAGGTCCTCTTGATGTGGTTCGTGAGTCTTGGGAGGGAGACGTCCCTGAGGTTAATTTATTGGATTATGTGTCTAATCTAGGCGATAAATTAACCAAGGCTTGGAAATTTGCGGGTGAAAACTTATTATGTAGCCAAAAAAGAATGAAGTTTTTCTTTGATAGGAGGTCCAAGGCACGCGACTTTGCGGTAGGCGATAAAGTATTGGTTTTGTTACCCTTCCCAGGGAATCCATTGAAAGCTTCTTTTTCAGGTCCTTGGAAAATTTTGAAAAAAGTAAGTGAGGTTAACTATTTAGTGGAGACACCTCAAAGAAGGAAACCTTTTCAACTCTGTCATGTAAATATGTTGAAGGCTTATATGGAACGGGAAAAAGTCATTCCTGTGGCAACCATTGGGAATACGGTAGATTCTGAGAACAATAACCATTTTTCTTTTTCAGAGGGGGAGAGTATTGATGATAATTGTTTTAATGGATGTGAATGGCGGTCGGATAATAGAAAGTCTTTGGAAAAATTTTCGGGAGTAATTTCACATTTAGGTAAGGAAGAACAAAGGTCTTTGAAAAATTTAGTATCTAATTATAAAGAATTATTTTCGGATGTACCGGGTAGGACTTCGGTCCTTGAACATGATGTAGAGGTAGGTAGCGCCACTCCTGTGAAACAATCTCCTTACAGGTTGAATCCCTTCAAAAATGAGGTTGTAGCAAAGGAAGTGGATTATATGCTAAAACATGACCTAATTGAACCTAGTCAAAGTCCTTGGTCATCACCTGTTGTATTGGTAAAGAAATCCGACGGTGATTTCAGGTTATGTTTTGATTACCGTAAGTTGAATGAGTTATCTAAATCTGATTGTTATCCATTACCTCGAATTGAGGATTGTATTGATCGAATGGGGAAGGCCAAATACATTAGCAAATTCGATTTGTTGAAAGGTTATTGGCAAGTTCCTCTTTCAAAGCGGGCAAGGGCCCTGTCTGCTTTTGTAACACCACAGGGATTGTTTCAATGTAAAGTTATGCCGTTTGGTATGAAGAACGCGGCTGCTACCTTTCAGAGGTTAATGAATACTTTAGTCCATGGTTTAGAAGGATGTGTTGTGTATATTGATGATATTGTTATTTATAGCGATGATTGGGAAACCCATTTAAAACGTATTAGGGCACTATTTGAGGTGTTGAAAAAGGCAAATTTGGTAATTAATTTAAAGAAAAGCAATTTCGCAAAGGCGAAGGTGGTATATTTGGGTCATGAGGTTGGTAATGGTAAAGTTGCTCCTAAGCAGGCCAATATCGAAAGTATTGAAAATATGGTAGTCCCTAAATGTAGGAGGGATGTCCGAAGATTCCTTGGTTTGAGTGGGTACTACCGAAGGTTTGTTAGGAATTTTTCGGATATAGCCGATCCGTTAACAAATCTCTTGAGAAAGAATGTAGCATTTGTCTGGACGAATGAAACTCAAAGGGCTTTTGATAATTTAAAAAGAGTTTTAATTAATTTCCCTGTCTTGAGAGCTCCTGATTTTGACCTTCCTTTTTCTCTTGCCACGGATGCAAGTGACGTTGGTGTAGGAGCGGTGTTGTTGCAGAATGACGAGCAGGGAGTTTCTCATCCTGTCGCATTCTTTTCAAAAAAATTGTCCTCCGCCCAACGTAGGTATTCAACTGTGGAGAAAGAGACACTTGCGTTAATATTCGCTATTAATCATTTTCAGGTTTATCTCTCCTCCTCAGATACACCTATTAAGGTCTTGACAGACCATAATCCCCTGACCTTCATCAGCAGATACAAAAATAAAAATCAACGATTGATGAGGTGGAGTCTCATGCTGCAAGAATGGAATTTAGAATTTTCCCACATCCCAGGAAAAGATAATATTGTTGCCGATTTTCTCTCTCGCAGCGTTGAATATTAGTTGATTGACAGAGGGCTATGCAGTTATTAAAGGTAGTATCTGTATCGTTCTAATTATGGTGTGTGTGCTGTTGAGGTGGGCACGTAGTGAGAAGAAGTAAATGTATATTTAAGATTTATTAATCATGGTTTGTTTACAGAAGACTATAATGTTCTGGGTATATTATATGGGATCTTTAAGGTTAAAAGGTGAGGGTGATCACTGGTACTTTCTAATGATTGATTAATTAGATGGGTCATGGGCTCACGGGTCTGTAGCACAACAGCCGTTTTTTAGGCGCTACAGGCTGGTGTATGAGTGGTACCCTAGACTGAGTTAAGGTTAATCTACTAAGGTTTAGAGGTGTCAGGTACGATAAGGTTTATAATAAGCTAAGAAAAGAGATAGGCACTAATCTGGTATTCTGTATTTTCAGGCTAATAATTACGCTTCATCGAGTTTGTTTGTTTGTTTGCGCAGGGGAGTCTTGTGGTGGTCTTCTCTGTGTCGTTCGGTGTGTGTGTATGTATTGGACACTATGGTGATAAGTGTGATATATAACACTGAAATAGACAGTGGTTTTTGTGATCAACATTTATTGATAGTGAGTGATGTGTATCCCTGAAAATGAACAGTGTATCGAGTGTGGAAAAGGTTATAGCTTTTGGACTATATATACAGAATCCGGTTGTTAGTGCAATGACTCTTAATTAAGTTTATTAACGATATGAGTGATGTGAAATTTTTAGGTTGGGTACCTATTTATCAAATGGTGATGTTTTGGTTTTCTGGTTTTGGAAAGTTTACTTGTGATTAATTTAGGTTTAAGATTTTTTTTAGTATTGGTTATATATTTTTTTTAGTATTGGTTATATATGGCTATCCTTGTGAGCTGCAAACCTTGGTACTTGCCCCCCTCTTTCCTTTTGTTTGTCATGTTTTTGCAGTTTGTTTAATATTTAATATTTTTGAGTGTTGGTTTAATATTTCATTATGTGATAACCTGTATGTGGTAATTCAAATCACTTTAGAAAAAAAAAAAAAAAAATTTGAGAATTTTTTTTTTTTTTTGGTTGGGTGAGGAGGTGTAACATTATTGCTTTATTATGTCTAAATTATTTAAGTTTTTATAGATGTATAAGGTTAAATATATTGTAGACTTATTGTTTACTTTTTTTTGATAGTTTGTCTTTTCACTGGTGGTTATGTTAGTGTTTATAATGGACTAACGGCTGTTTTATATTTTCAAGTGGTGTGGATTACGTGGCTGCGCTCCTGCGTGAACGGAGTTTTGGAGGGGCTTTTTTGAGGATGGTTCTTGAGTGTGTTTCTGAGCCTCCAACCTTGAAGGGCACGATAATTGCTGCTGGATTTATTATATTCATCGCCATTACAGAGCTGCATTGTGAAGCTGTTAAGCTTTCCCAGGATATCCTCGCTCTGCATTAAGGATTGTTATCCTATATATATTAAACTGCCCTTGGTTCAGTAAAAGCCAAGGGGACCTCTCTGCCCCAAGGTAAAAATTTTGATTGTTATATTTGTGTGTCGGGCCCACGACCTGTACTCCTGGGCGTTCTGCATTATTGAACCAGTCACCACCATTGTTTTGGATCCGTGTTTTCTGCCACCTGAATTAAGCCATCCAGCTGGAGAGTTTATTGTCCTCTGAGGAGACCCCTAGAAGTGAATGAGGAATTTGTTAGGGATATGTAATGTGTAATTGTTAGGATATTCTTACTTTTCGTTTGCCTCTTCCTTTCTGGACCCTCTTCCCTTTTTGTATGCTTGTGTTGATGACCTTTCTTTAGTTGTGTTATTGTTTTCTTTTACAGGGAGTTTAAGAGTGAGTGTTTATCATTAATTACTGTATTGTTGAGGTTCAGGTGTTATTTCTGTCTGAAACTTGTGTATTAAAATTAAGTATATTTTTGTGGTATTTTCTTTGTCCCCTTGAATTGACTTTGCACTCTTATTGAAATTGTATACTATTCCACCTTTTGTGGACTTAGTATGGTACTTAAGTGAATACTGTTTGAAAAGTTTAGTGTTTTTGTGTGGTGGTCAAGCCATCCATCACAATATATATATATATATAGATATATATAATTTATATATATATAAATATATATATGTATATATACACATATATATATATATATATATAGATATATATATATATATATATATATATATATATATATATATAGATATATATATATTATAGATATATATATATATATATATATATATATATAGATATATATATATATATATATATATATATATATATATATATATATATATATATATCATCCTTTCCTAAGCTTATTGCCGCAAATGGCCTCAGTTAGATTTCGCTATCATCCTTTCCTAAGCTTATTGCCGCAAATGGCCTCAGTTAGATTTCGCCACTCGTCTCTATCTTGAGCTTTTAATTTAACAATTCTCCATTCATCCCCTCCAACTTCACACTTCATAGTTCTCAGCTATGTAGGCCTAGCGCTTCCAACTCTTCTAGTGCCTTGTGGAGCCCAGTTAAATGTTTGGTGAACTAATTTCTTGGGGAGTGCGGAGATCTTGCCCATGCCATCTTCATCCAATCATCATGATCTCATCCACATATGGCACTCGAGTAATCTCTATTTTAGTTTCAATTCTAATAATGTCCTGCCAGTTAACTCCCAATATTCTTCTGAGGGTTTTGTTTTCAATTCTGCGAAATCTTGGTGGAGATTGTTTCAATGTCATACCATGACTATAGTCCATATAGTAACACAGATCTTACTAAACTAATATATAACCTGATTTTTATATGTAATTTCAGACGATTTGATTTCCAAATTTTACTTAACCTAGCCATTGTCTGATTTGCTTTTTTTTTCAATCTTTCGTTAAACTCCAAATCTAAAGACCTTGTATTAGAGATCAAAGTCACCAAATAATACAGTATATATATATATATATATATATATATATATATATATATATATATATATATATATATATATATATATTATGTATTTCCGTGCTTGTATCTATATCTTTCTCTCCTTACAAACGCACACATATATAATCATATATATACGTATACATCCTCTTCGTTTTGCATTTATTGTTTTCATCCTTGGACTTTCTATTCCGTGATACCTTGCCGTGCCTCTGCGGTTTTTCCATACAGAAATGTGTTCCTTTTCAATATCAATAATGAAAGTAGTACTACTTCTACTGTTACTAAAAAAATATCAGCAACTACTACTACTGATAATAATAATAATAATAATAATAATAATAATAATAATAATAATAATAATAATAATAATAATAATAATAATAATAATGAAATAACCAAGAGGCAATCAGACCTTCGATAGGCATAACGTGTGGCAGAACTGTTGTCAATAGAGGCCACGTTTATTATTGCAATGTAAGATTGATTTACGATAAATCTATGAGAGAGAGAGAGAGAGAGAGAGAGAGAGAGAGAGAGAGAGAGAGAGAGAGAGAGAGAGAGAGATTTCATGCAACATTACACCAAGGTTTTTTATCAGTCTTAAATCTTCGGCATTAATTAAAATATAAAGGGATTGCAAATAGTAGTTTTTGATTCAATTATATTTATATTGAACACTAAATAAGATGATTTTCTAATCAAGATATTAAGGTGTGATGAATCAAGTAAATTCGACATTTTGAAAATTACAGTGAATTTCATAAACTGATTTTTTCCCACAAAAGAGTAGACAAGATATGTCAAAATTTGTCACGAATCATATAATGTTACTTGAAATCCTGAGTGTATCTCATTAAATTAGCCATTATAGGCGATATCAACACATATAAATTAGAATTTTTATGTAATGAACATGGTGAATTAAAAACTAGAATAAACCTGATGTTCTAGAGGGCTATAAACTTAGGAGGAATAAAAAAAAAGGTTGGTAAGATCCTATAATCTCTTATTTACAACTCTATTCAAACATAATCCTTATGATCGTGAACCCAAGCAACAATGATAACTATAACAAACAGTTAAAATTTTATTTGCATGCACAATTTTAGTATATTTACAAGATTGTGATGAATTAATTTCGGCGAGAATATCCAGGACATTGATATAAGCAGTACATCATTACAGAGAGACTGTAATAAAAATAGTTGCTGCTTTAATCTTACCTCAACGTAATTCATTCTTCAACAGTTTCCCGGAAGACCAATGAATTATGACATCAACCTTCAAAAACCTTCCAGTGATTCACCTTAACTCATTGTTACGGAGAATACAAACAACGCATAGGGATCATGTTCTTTAACCATTTCTATATTGAATCTCTATCACTTTAGATTATAGAAGCTTTTCCTTCATGCTAGTCTCCTTCTCACTATTACTATCTCAAAGTTGAAACCACAACAATAACAAATGGTTCAGATTGCATCGATGGGCAACAAAATACGAGATTCCTGTTTCCTCTTTTTTCATAGGAGGATTAACGCTGTTTTTAAGGTCCGATTCTGGGTGAACTTTAACCTTTGTCTTTTTTCTTTTACTCTTTCAATCTTGATTCATTGTAAACTATGTATTAACGAGATGTGTTGTACTGTCATTCGTTGAGAGAGAGAGAGAGAGAGAGAGAGAGAGAGAGAGAGAGAGAGAGAGAGAGAGAGAGAGAGAGAGAGAGAGAGAAGTGGCGTGCAATATATTTTCAAGATAAGAATTGCTTTGGTATTTTGACAATGTTTTATTCTTGGCAGACGTTAGAGAAGGAGAGAGAGAGAGAGAGAGAGAGAGAGAGAGAGAGAGAGAGAGAGAGAGAGAGAGAGAGAGAGAGAGAGAGAGAGAATCTTGCACCCTAAAAAGTACAATGCATGTATTTTAACCAGATGTGTTTTATGGTTAGCCAGAGAGAGAGAGAGAGAGAGAGAGAGAGAGAGAGACTTGTACAAATTACCTCAATGTTTGCTGTTGATAACAGCTATATCTCTCATTTCGAAACTGTTAAGTAATTTCACTTAGCGAGTTTATTTTCGTGAACCAAAGGAGGCAATTAATGTAACATTTTCGAATTCTGCCATCAATAAAATATTTCATTTACACATGGACAAAAGTTGTGAAATTATCATGCAGTTCTGTTCAGATTAAGGCGAACATAGCTTACCTTCGCCCTCAGGCTTCCTAGAATCTAGTACTGCCCTTGTTTTTGTGTTTGTGTTTTTCATTTTGTCGAGATCCCTGCATGAATTGTCAAAGGATCCCATTTTTTATCTGAACCCAACATCAAAGAGGAAAATATCCCAGGAGAGGCCTTTTCGTTCAGCTATTTTTCCCTTTACATTACAGTATGGGATATACGAGTTCATTCCAGGTACTCTTTGGAATTATGGAATGAAATTCCAACCACCTTCTCTAAAGTTGAAATTACAGTTACAGTCAGGGACCCTCTGGATGAAAGAAGGGTAATTATAGTTTCTCTCTCTCTCTCTCTCTCTCTCTCTCTCTCTCTCTCTCTCTCTCTCTCTCTCTCTCTCTCTCTCTCTAAATATATAAGAAGGCTAAATTCAAGCTATATGTTAACATTCTCTTTATATGGGAAGACTAATTCCAGCCATCTTTTCTCGTTATCTATAGATGGAAAGGTTAAATTCCGGAAACTTCCTCTCATTTTCAATTTACTGAAGGATAATATCAGTCATTTTCTCGTGTCCTTTGTAGATAGGGAGCTAAATTGCAGTTACTTCTTTCCATTCGCTATATATATGAAATGTTGATTCTGCCACGTTTTCTTGTTCACTATAGATGTAAAGGCTAAATTCCTTCGATTTACTGACACTGTATATAAAAAGTTTGATTCCTGTCTCTTTCGTTCTCTGGAAATGTAATGTTTAAATTCCAGCCATTTTCATCCACCAGTTATATACATGAAGAGTAGTTCAAAAAGTTTCTATATTATTCTGTGTAAATTGAGATTGAATTCTATTTACCGAATTTTAGTCATGTAAGAGGGTTCCTAAAGTAGTCGAAAACTTGATTAGCTGGTTTGTTTACTTACCTTTGGTAAAAGTTTCAATAGATGTTCATAACTTGTTTACTATAGTATCTCGTTACGGCCTTATGTAAACAATCAATGTAATGCTATTTAGAGTGTTTTTAGGTTGATGTGTGTTTATAAGTATATACTCAAGTTGTTTTAAATTAAAAACTAATGCCATAGATCTCATATATTTTCCAGATTCCATCAATTAAAAATCAATTTGGGTGAAGCAAAACATGTTTTCAGCATTTATCGACAGAAACGCCAAAAGAATCATAAATTACCACCTTTCCATCAACAAAACTGAAGAAAAATATAATTTTTTGAAACAGACGCAGCGGAACTCATGAACCTTCAACAAAGACTCACAAAAAAGCAAAAATATTTCATCTTCCATCGAATAAAACACAGCAAACAACATCCCTTTTGAGGCTTCCATCGTCAGAGACGCTGTAATATCACCAATTTCATCTACTTCTATCGACTGTGGCTTACTAAAGCGTATAATATTTCCCGACTTTCATCCACTAAGGCAGAGCCAAAATATCGCCTTTCTTCACACCAAACTTCATCCTTCATCCTTCCTACACCATAATTTTCATCTTAGGAAAGGCAAACCACTCGCCCACGCATCTCCTACTACCCTGGCTCCAATTTCCCCTCTTCAATATTGTCCTGCGTCACAAAAGACCGCGATGGAGTGATAAATGCCACAGTATTAACGGCATTTACACCGTCTTTCGCAGCTGTAACAATATTGCAAGGAAAAGCATCTACCAGAGGTTGGATATAAAGGGACGAACGGCATATGGAATATTCCATTTTAAAAGTTTTTGTAGTTTTGGCAATAATACAATGTAAGAAAAAATAAACTATCATACAACAACAACTTTACATTTTCACCATCATGGGTTGCTCAAAACAGGAAACAAGACAATGATCTCTGACATAATACTCCTTTCTCACCTAAAACACAGATGAACCCCTCTTACAGAAAACCCCCGCAAGTGATAAAACAAACGATAAAAAAAGTTATTTCTAATAAGAGTTACTCTTGATCAACAGAAATATGACAATTGTTGCATTACAACATTTAAACTACCTAATGATTCATGGATGTCCCCCTTCAACTTCTTCAACAGCATAAACATTTTCATATAATTACCCATAAATATAATCAGCTCTAAATCTAAGTTGTTTTATTCCTGTTTGTAGGTAGTAGGTTGGCCAGGGCACCAGCCGCCCGTTGAGATACTACCACTAGAGAGTTATTGGATCCTTTGACTGGCCAGACAGTAATGCATTGGATCCCTCTCTCTGGTTACGACTTATTTTTCTTTGCCTACACATACACCGAATAGTCTGGCCTATTCTTTGCAGATTATCGTCTTTCCTCTTACACCTGACAACAATGAGATTATAAAACACTTCTCCACCCAAGGAGTTAGTCACTCTACTGTAATTGTTCAGTGTACTTTCCTCTTGGTAGGGTAGAAGAGACTCTTTAACTATAGTAAGCAGCTCTTGTAAGAGAAGGACACTCCAAAATTAAACCATTGTTCTCTAGTCTTGGGTAGTGCCATAGCCTCTGTGCCATGGTCTTCCACTGTCTTGGGTTAGAGTTCTCTTGCTTGAGGGTACACTAGGGCAAACTATTCTATCTTTTTTTTTTCTTCCTCTTGTTTTTTTTTAAATGGTGTGTTGGGCTGGCTTAATAGAAGGGCCATGGATGCCTGGTGGTTTATCAAGAAGTTCTCTTTTCCTTATCTGATTCTTTTTCTTCTCAAAACCATCCTTACTGTCCTCCCTTCAGTTGAAGTGGCTATCCTGGAGGGTATTTAGCCTTGCATGGTGTATCGGCTCCTCCATGTTGACCAGTTTTCCAACTTTTTTCTATAGTCTATGGGTTTGATCAATCACTTTATTTATATTTCTGTGCATATCGTTTTTGTTATAATTCTTGTTAATCTAGTTTTTAAGTATGATGTCTCTTTTTTTATTATCATTAATTCTTATGCTGTCTGGAGATATTGAGCGAAATCCGGGACCAATACGTCATAGATTTCGTCAATGTCGTCTACTGTATTGCATTATTCGTGGTCTTCATGCAAATATTCAAGACCTTACAGTTGCGTCCAGACAGCCAATAATGTTGAAACGTGATGCCATCCCTAGGGTTATGGGAATGGCGGTGTATATCAGAACTGAGTACCCTGTTTCTCATAAGTCCTGCAATGAATGAGGATGTCATGAGATTCAGGTAATAAGAGTTTGTGGCAGGCATAACAACTTTTATTTGTGTTCGATCTACCGGAATCGAGACATGGATGATTCTATCTTCACTTGTTTTATTACCATTATGGCTAAGATACAAGAGATGATAGAAAGGCTTCTTTTGTCTTTGTTGGTGATTTCAATGCTCAGCATAGGGAGAGTTTAAATTCTATCTCTCCTACCGATCGCCATGGCGTAAGAGCTTTAGACTTTGCCTCTTAATCAGTCTGTGAGCAAATCATAAGTGAAGCTACTCACAGGTCTGGTAATTGCTTGGACCTTTTATACACTGACTCTCCTGGCATTATAACAAGTAAGGTGGGTTCTCCAGTAGGGACATCTGATCATGCCTTGATTTCATTAGTAGTGAAGATTGAGCAGCCTGTCCCTGATGTATCATACTCTTGTAAAATTTATATGAAATCACAAGGAGACTGGAATGGGATTTTGCATGATCTTATGTGCTTGAATTGGTCACAATTATAAAGTAGTGTTGATCTTGTCGTCCCTTTGAATGAGAATCTAGTCAACATAATTGATAGGCGTATCCCTTCTCGTGTGCTAAGATACCGAGTGAAGGACAAACCATGGTTCAATAATGATTGTAGACGTGCTTGTTTAAAGAAGCAGGAGGCCTATCATCTTTAGAAAGGTAATAGATCAGATTTGACCTGGAATATTTATACTCAGCATAGAGCTTTTGCTCAGAGAGTTTATGCTTCAACGGAAAATGAATACAATTTAACCACAAAATAAACCCTTTCTGGTACAACTCAGGAATATAAATGGTAGCCTACCCTTAAATCTGCACTCTTTGGTGTAGATGCAACAGTTCATTCTTTACTTAAACCAGAGGGTTCAGTCACTCACTGGCCAAAGGAAAAGGTAACCCTTTTGCCTTTTGGCTGATGTTTTTGTCAGTAAACAGAGTAGTGAAAAACTTGAACATCCTCATTCCTGTTTTCCTGAGGCTAAATTAACTGGTTCAGCTTTTCTATCTCGTGAAATTAAAGCTCTGTGGATGGACCTTGATGCTTATGGAGGTATAGTTTCCTTTGTTTTTTTTATAAAGACTGCAGATTTCTTAGCTCCAAAGTTATCTGTTATTTTGTGCAAGTTAGCAAGAAGAGGAGCTTTTAGTACTTGTTGGAGAATTGGTAATGTTATTCCTCTATGTAAATGTGGTTGTGGTAGCTCAAGTCAACTGATTACCGCCCAATTTCCATAACTTCTATATTATCTAAAGGTTTTGAGCGTCTTTTGTCGAAACGTCTTAATAGTTTTGCTGAAGGTGGTCATCTATTCCCTAGTTTGCAATTTGGTTTTCGTAAAGGCCTTGGAGCATGTGATGCCCTTCTTACAATCTCCATTGCTGTACAGAAATCCGTAGATTCTGTTCAGGAAGTTGGTATGATTGGCCTTGATTTTAGTAATGCCTTTGACCATGTTGATCATGAGGCCCTTGTTTTTTAACTCAAACACTTGGGAGTGGGTCGGTCGTTTCTTAGCATTATTGTTGATTTTTTAAGCAATAGATCTCAAAGGGTTATTGTTGATGGGCACCATAGTGAGTATAGGAATGTGATATCTGGTGTTCCACAGGGTAGCGCTCTTGGCCCATTACTTTTCATACTATATACACATGACATGTGG
>NC_090752.1:79683897-79686397 GCF_036898095.1 Palaemon carinicauda
GTCGTATCATGATAGGATATCTTTCCAAATAAATTCCTTACATATCTAGTGTTTGAAATCCTCAGTGGAAGGAAAGAACATTGTGGCAATAGTTTCCATGAATTGTGAGGAATACGAGAAGTTCGAAGGTCTTTGTAGCTATTAGAAATAAATATCGATATAAAGTTTCTGCATAGTACAGGAAGATAATCAAGGACTGACCATAGCTGGAATACAAGTGGGAATAATATGTTAAAAGTTAAAGGTCACTGGTTATTATAACACTGTGATGAACTTTAATGTTAATTACTTTATTACTCTGTATATAATTTTCTCTTAAGAAATAAGTTCTCCGAATACGACATCATCCTCTCTTCTCCCTTATTTATATTTTTATTTCTAAATTACATTTCTGAAATATCACTTCCACCTACTTTCTACTAATACCTAGTCTATTTTTTCCTTAACGTTACACGGCCGTTTTGTTAATGTCAGCTGAGGTCATCTGTTCAGCAGTAGTACATAAATGACTTATCTACGTTTGATCTTTATCTTATTTTATTTTCAAAGTTTAATTGTGGTGGAATTCCGTCAACCACCTTTTCCAATTTCCATGTTAACAAGGTAGCCAACCATACACTTCATCCTATCTGTGCCTTTACCTCTACATCCCGTACGTTGATTTAAACAATTTCTCCCTCACCACTTCCAAATTATCAAAATCTTGTCTCCGTCGTTTTTCTTCTTCGTCTTTTCCATCGTTCTCTGGAAACCATATTTTCAACGACGTTGTTGTCCCAATCTCTTTTCCATTTCTTGTTTAGGAATTTCTATTCTGCTGTCCTTATTTTCAGTGGAATTTCAGAGAAAAAAAATTCCACTCTCTTCCATCTTTCTCGCAAAACCATTTCTTCCCACTTCAGTATTATAATCCTCTTTTCGCTACCACTTCACTACCTCATACCTTCGGTTCCTCTCTTGCATCCTTGCATCCTCGAATATCCAATAAGGAAAAAGAAGAAAATTCACCCAGCTCTTCGCCCTCCTCTTCTTCCCCCATCTCTTCGCACTCTCCTCCCCCCATCCTTCACTCGACCCCATCTTTTCCACTTCAATATTGTCGTGGATCACAAAAGGCAGCTACAGTGAAGGCCATCCCATTAACCAGCAGAAGGGACACCTGACCTTCCGGCTGCTGCCGGAGGCTGTTGCATATGTCTTTCTATGGAGGGTAAAAAAGGAAAATGGAAGGATAGAAATGGATAAGTAAGAAGGATGAATAAGAGAATGGGTCGGCCTACTTGTTTCTTCGTACCCATCCGTCTTGTCTTACAAGAATTATGGAGTATTTTCATTTCTTAAAGTTTGAACTCAAAGTACACACTAAATCATCTGTAACTATATTTTTGTATTCATAACAGCTATATCCAGAGTAAATCTACCAAAGCAATAAAAAACAGATTCCATCTCTATAACAGAATGCAAAAACCAAATATTTCACTTGATAAATTGCATATCTGGATGAAACATTAACTGAAATCTTATTTCCTCATGAAAGCCTTTGAATATGCTGCATAAATCATAGTCAATTTACAGAAAATTAGTTCCATGAGGTCAAAACCCACTGAAATGATAAAGATTGAAAGAAAGTGATACTTCAAATGCAATAAAATTATATGCGTTAGCTAAAAGTCAGCACTAAAGTATGAGAGCAAAAATCATATATTTCTCTTTGGGAACCAAAACCAAATATTTTGCTTGATAAAAATGCATATGTGCATAAAACATTACCTGGAATCTCATTTCATCATGAAAGCTTTTAAATGTGACCCTGAATAAATCATAGTCAAATTACAGTGAATTAATTTATTTATGTCAAATACAACAGAGATGATGAAGATTGAAACTAGATTACAACGCCAAGTATCCAGTTGAAGAAAGTTATATGCCAAATACAATAAAAATATAATATGCTAAAGTCAACGCTAAAACAAACTAAAAAACTATTTAATTTGAAATAATCTTCATAACGTAACGATAATCTATTCTATTGAAAGCTTAAACTTTCATAAAACTTGAAGGGTAGGCCAAATTAATATTAAAAATTATAATGAAAACCTACTGCATGTGATATGGACATTTGTTGTTAATAAAGAAATAACATATGTCTTTCGTTAACACAGCTCTAAAATAAACCTTTCGTAACACCAACAGTCTAGATACAAACCTGACAAGATCTTGGACTCAAACACGGAAAAGATAAAAGATTTCAAACCACATTCACTAAAAAAAAAAAAAAAAAAAAAAAAAAAAAAAAAAAAAAAAAACCCGAGTCTGCGATCTACCTCTAGTCTCTTAGGTTCACAAACTGTTGTGGACTACAGATACTGTTGCTTACACTTGAAAGGAACAACTGTTTTCTCACTCAGGTCATGTGCAATTGGAGAAAACATCGAGGCTTTTATGAGAGACGGAGGAGGGCAAGGGAGCTCTCTTTAGCAGACATTCCTATCTGGGGGGA
>NC_090752.1:79691397-79723897 GCF_036898095.1 Palaemon carinicauda
TGCCTCAGCGTGTGAAAGTTTGTGACGTCACCGGATGCAGGTGTCTTCCGATATCTGTGATATCGATAAGTTAGTCAGTTCATATCTATACTTCACCGGAATTGGTCATCTGACCAACCCAGCTTCCTCCAGTGATGGAGATGTTTAACTCTGTTGTTTTTATAGAATAAATACTTTAAAGCTAATAAGATGTATTCTGTTATCCAGTTACACACATCTGAAACAACACATACTCAATGTGTGCTTATAAAAGTAGCACACCAATAAATGGTGGCAGCGGTTAAACTCTAAGAATTAGAGAAAGATCTTCAAGACTTCAAAATAAAAGCTTTAAAACCAGAGAAAGATCTTCAAGACTTCAAAATAAAAGCTGTAAAACCTGAGAAAGATCTTCAAGAACTCATCATTATCTACATGAATCTACAATTTTGACTAAGTGTTATAGTCCATAGAAACAGTTAACATTAACAAATGTTAGAATACAACCTGAATCTTCAATCAACATCCTAGGAAACCCAAGGACTGGCGTTCAACAATTGCAAAACATACCCAGGAAGCACTACATTCAACAAGAAACTCAAACGATACATCGCTAACAAAACATCAAGAGAGAGAGAGAGGACGTGTCGACATCACGCAGACCCATATATAAGCTAAGTACAAATTTTTGAATTCATTCCAGTTTGGGCAGTGAAGTGTAGTTATCACGAGTCGTTAGTCGATTAATACTGGGGTGAGTGAATTGCTAATCTTTGTTAAAGGAAACTCCGAATTCTCATTTAGAATTTTTCTTTCTTTGTGCTAATTCCTTTTTCTTTCAGAAATTCTCGGGAAATGTTTTGGGATTAGTAACATTGTTTGGGGAATTTTGTTATACATATGCGTTTACGCAGTGGGCGTCTGTACTCATATAGATATTTTGATAGAATTGCAAGGGGTCGAAGAGATAGGAAAAAAATACAGCAGTAATGACTCCCCCTGTGAGCCCTTCCCCGGGACCTAGTGGTGTAGGCCAGACTAATCCTCCTCCAATTGTGACGCTTGTAAATGCCAGGTCAGCAATCCTTCCTTTTCAGGGTCGAGTCAACGGGTTTTTGCCACAAAATGTGGAGTCATGGATTTCATCCGTCGATGCCCATTTAAATGCCAAACAAATCGTAGACCCTTTTGTACAATTACAAGAAGCTAAAAGTTTTATAGATTTTTCTAAGGAGGATGCGAGTGCGTATTTAAGAGGTGTTTCATTTCAAGAAGCAGTTACTTGGGATGATTTCAAAGTTAGGTTACACGCGATCTATGGGGGTGAGGAAGCCTTGGATGTAGTATTAACGTTACGAAATACACTTAATCAAGCCACTATGAATCGGCTTAATGTTATTGAGAGAGCAGCTCTCATAGCTGATAGGCTTAACGACTATCAGGACATTTTAGGTCATTCCACTTGGGTTACTAACGATAACATCTCCGTGAAAGATTTTTTACGATTAATGTATTTAACTTGCATGACACTTATGTTGCCTGAAGCTTTAGTGCGGTGTTTTGATAAGAAGTTAACGCCTGCAAGTACGGAATTGGATGTCTATAAACAGATAAAGAAACACATGTCCAAGTGTCCAGATCTCGATCCCGTGTTAACTCAAGTTTTTGCAAAGAATGAAACAAAACCACAAACAGTGAACGTAGTTAGCAGTCCAGTAGCGGGAATGACGTGTTATAACTGCAAACGTCAAGGTCACTTAAGCGCAGACTGCAGAACGAAATTTTGCTCGATTCACAACACTGCAACGCATTCATATAGTCAATGTTACTCGCGTAAGACACAACAATATCCCAGAAATACACAGTCAATTCCACAGTCAGTTCCATATGGAAATAAAAAGAAAAATCCTCATTTTAACAATAAGAAGAAACAACCAAATGCCAATGCGGTTCAGAGTCCAAAACAAACAAACACTTCTTCAAATATCGCTGAGCCTGGGTCGTCAAACCAGACCTCGCAAGGTCAGACTAATTTTCAGAATGTGCAGAGCAAAGCAAATACCACATAGTTAACTCTAGAGGGGAAGAGAGTGATGTTGGGTCAAGGTCATTCATGTCAACATCAATAGTATTGAATAATCAATTTAAGGTTTTATCAGATAATTGTGAGACAATAGATTTTCCTATGAAACACACGGCCGAATTAAGTGAAACAGTGTATGCTCCCGTAGATTTGCAACGAATTCATACAATAATAAGCCAAAATGAGTTACGGCCAACCTTATATGCTGTAAATTTAGAACACAAATCCTTTACGTTATTTTTTGACTCTGGTAGTCCACGTAATATCATGGATTTGAAGACACATCATTTGTTGTTTTCGAACTTTCCGATTGAAAAATCCGGAATTAAACTTTCGGGTATAGGAAATAATGAATTAAATGTCATAGGCATAACTCATGTTTAGTTCAGAGTCGGTAATCGCACGTTTGCCGATACATTTGTTGTTGTAAAAAACATTAATATGTATCCAGCTGTAATTATAGGATACCCATCTATGGAAAATCAAAACATTATCTTAGCTCCTGCCAAGCACGGCGTGTATATCAAAGGGAAATTCTATAAGTCTTCTAATACCTTAAAATCAGTTTTGGATAAAAAGGAGACGACAAATGTAACCGTAACGTACGTTGAAGAACCAATAACTTGTCTCACTAATAAAGAAATAATATACGCGACCCAGCAGAATTCTCGTTCACCCGTAATATCATCTTGCACGCAATCTATCGAACCAAACCTACCTTCGAATTTAATAGTGCAAATAAAGAAAACATTACCGGGATCTGAAATATTAATCCTTTCCGATACTTTGAAAACTAACGGATTGTCTGTCACACAAGCTATTTATACAGTAGGCTCACATCAACAATGTAATATTGAAGTCTGTAATCATTTAAATAACACTTTAGTCATTCACAAAAATCAACATATCTTGGATGTAGAAGTTTATAAACATCGTATTCTTACCGTTGCTGAAATCAATCACTCTCAATCAGTTGCGGATGAATCCCTTTTGCGATCTATTAAAAATAAAATCAATAAGGACATTCAAGACGAAGAAATTCAGCAGAAAATTTTTGAACTTTTAACTAAATATCATGATGTTTTTTCCACTACGGATGGATCCTTAGGAAAAACAGATGTGATCGAGTATCAAATAAGGTTAAAGGACAAGCAGAAAATTATCTATGTACCCTCGTACAGACTCCCTATGAAATTCCAGAATGAAATAAATGATGAAGTAGGTAAAATGTTAGAGGAAGGAGTCATTAGAAAATCAAACAGCCCTTATAATTTTCCTTTAATAGTTGTACCGAAAAAAGATCGAACATGGCGTATCTGCGTCGACTTTCGTCGTCTAAACGAGGAAACGATCCCTGATCGATTCCCAGTGCCATGTACTGACGATATTTTGTCTTTGTTAGGTCAGAATAAATATTTTACCAGTTTGGACTTACTTAAAGGCTTTCACCAGATATCATTAGAAGAAGATAGTATCCCATACACAGCCTTCAGCACAGCCAGGGGACATTATGAATTTTTAAGGATGCCTTTTGGTTTACGTTGTGCTCCTATAACATTTACAAGAATGATTAACATAGTGTTTGGAGACTTGTTAGGGGATATATTGCATGCCTATATGGATGATCTTGTAATCTTTTCCAACACCTTAGAAGAACATCTACGTAAGTTAGAACTAGTACTACAGAGATTAAGACAACATAACTTAAGGGTAAAGATTAGTAAGTGTGAATTTTTCAAAACAGAATTGATATATTTGGGTTTCATGGTGTCAAGCCAAGGTCTTAAAGTAGTCCATGATAAGGTGTCGGCTATACGTAATTTTCCCATACCTACTAATGTCAAGGGAATACAGCAATTTCTGGGTTGTAGTGGATATTACAGGCGTTTTATACGCAACTATTCAATAATAGCCGCTCCTTTAACTGATCTTACGAAGAAGGGCGTAGATTTCATATGGTCTGAGCAACATCAACAGGCGTTTAATACTTTGAAAGATGAACTCTGTAGTTCTCCTATCTTAAAATTTCCTGACTTCAGTAAGGAATTCTTCATTGCAACAGATGCCTCAGACTTAGGAGTAGGAGGGGTATTGCTTCAGCAATATGATAAACAATTTTTCCCGATAGCTTTCTATTCTCGAAAATTGAGAACTTCCGAAAGTAAGTATGCAGTAATAGACAAGGAAGGGCTAGCTATTGTTAATTCGCTAGTGCATTTTAAGTTCATAATTTACGGTTATCCCGTTAAGGTTCTTACTGACCATAAACCACTAACAGAGTTCTTTAAAGGCTTCAACCACAGCCCTAAACAAACTCGGTGGCATTTGATCATTCAAGATTTTGGCGCAAGAATCGGATATTTACCTGGGAAAGCAAATATCATTGCGGATGCATTATCACGCAACCCCGTGTCATCTTGTACGGAGCCTTTAGCTGAATTAATAGATATATCAACATCCATGCCTATTATAAAAACAATATCTGAACAAGAAGATTTAGGCTGGAGCGCTGAATTGTTACAGACTGAGCAAAGAAAAGATCAGAAAATAGAAACAATTATAAATGCTTTGAAAGGCAATCATAAGGAAAAGGAATATATAAAGTATAAGCAGCAGAATTATATAATCAAAGATAATATTCTGTGTAGGACTGTGACAAGGAAAACCCGCAATACACCACATGTAACTAACGACCAGGTAGTAGTACCAATCTCACTTATTTCCACTGTCCTGAATTGGTTGCATTCAAATCCATTACATGGACACCCGGGGTTCTCATTAATGTCACAGAAAGCCAAATCATTGTTTTATTGGCATACAATGCTTACAGATATAAAAAGACACATAGCTAATTGTCGCACATGTCAGGAAAACAAAGGGCATACGAAAACACCTGTCAGCCTAGGAGCTTATCCTGTGCCCAATCAACCCTTTGAAAGAATACATTTAGATTTGATAACAGGATTTTACGAGTCAGACAGAGGAAATAAGCACCTCTTAGTAATTATAGATGCTTTAACTCGATATACAGAAGTAATAGCGCTTAAAACTAAAACTGCGATTGAATGCGCTAGGAAGTTTTACGAGTGTTACATTTGTAAACATGGAATTCCACACATGATAATCTCAGACTCGGGTGGTGAATTTAATAATCACTTTCTTACCTCATTGTGTGAATTCCTCAACATAAAGAAAATAAATACCATGATATATCACCCAGAGTCGAATGGGCTAGTGGAAAGAGCAAATAGGAAGATATTGAATATATTGAGGGTAACACTAGGGGGATCAGACCCCAACTGGGATATTGCAATACCGGCGGCACTGAGTACTCTGAATCATTCATATCATATATCAATTAAAATGTCACCGCATGAAGCATTGTATGGTACCCCAGTTAGAATGCCTTTCCATGTATTAACGCCTACAACTAATCTATCAAATCCTTTAAAAGAATGTATAAATGCAAGTATAAGTCGATATGATATCCTTCGAAAGAATTTAGAAAAATCACAAATCATAATGAAAAGGAATCATGATAAAACAGCGAAACCAACTAAAACATATACCGTGGGTGATAACGTATATATTAAAATCAATGTACGAAAAGGGCTCAATTATAAACTAACACCTAAGTTTGAAGGCCCATTTAACATTTTGGAAACATTAACGGCCAATAGGTTTAGAGTTCAAAACGTATCCCAACCCACGGATGAGAGAATAGTACCATTGGCTCACATAAGAAATTAAAAAGAAAAGAGAGGAAAAGAAGTGAGGAAATTTTTTTTTTTATTTTATGTGATTAAAAGTTTTCTTTTTAATACAGGAGTAATTACATATATTTTTTCTCGTTACAGGTTTCCAAGATGAATTTTTTGTTGTTGGGAGTGATATTGTTCGCTCAGACATTTTTCTCGTGTGGGATGAGCTCTAAAACTAAAAGTATAAATTTTAAATATGGCACTATAGTTGAAAGACAAGAAGACATTTTTATTACATCAACCAACGTAATTGTAGAAGTGAATATGCAAGCAATTTTTCTTCAAGAGAATGATGTCACTAGCTTAAGAACCGCCATTTCAAGGTTTTCTGCCTCATTGGATGAGTTGCATAGAAGACATTTTCATTTGACTACAGAGAGTTTGCTTGGATCAACATTAAAAGTTGCAGAGATGCTATCTGATGACTTGAAAAATAAGACTGACGAGACAGGATCTTTGGCTTATGACCTTTTGGTGTGGACTGTAGGACACGAACAAAAAGAAAGACGAAATCCGTTTATTTATGCTGCATTAAGCATCTTTGGGTCTGTTGCAAGTTTAGGTTTAGGAATTTCCAATCGTCTTAAAATTAGTAATCAAAATAAGAAAATTGAGTTCTTGACTCATGAAGATGAATTGATTATGTCAGAACTAAGGAATCAGTTAGCTTCAATCAATAAAATTATGGATTTAATAAATGAACATTCAAATAATATCGTTCAAATTATGGAAGTACAGGATTTGTTGGCAACATTAACGAATTATGATTCAAAGATAGATCACATACATAACAGAATTGCACATTTCATTGAGAAATCCAAGGATTATGTAGAAGCTATCACGTTAGCAACTAAAGGTGTATTGTCGCCCCATTTGTTGCCTATAAGTTACTTAAAGTTAATTCTGGAGAACGGAAGGGATAAACTAGGCTATGTTCCTTTGTTAGACGAACATAGGTTAGAATTTTATTACAGCCTAATTACAGTAAACGTAGATAATAACAAGATTATGATTACAATTCCCTTTGATTCTTCTGATGCCTGGCAATCTTACAGGATATCACCATTTCCGACTTTCATGACGAATCACTCAAATCCAGTAATATCCAGTTTGACAGGACACGTATTGATTTCCCCAGACAAGGAAACATATACGGTCATTAAAGACTTAAATCAATTAACTCACTGTTCAGACGCAATGGATAGAAAAATATGTACAGCTGACTCATTTGAATTCCATAAAAACTTAATGGCTTCATGCGAGTTAGGTATAGTGCTAGACGGTGCACTCTCCCATACAAGTGAAAATTGTCTGGATAAGCTTTATCCCTTTGACAATAATGAGTTCAATTGCAGACTGAACAATGGCTCGTGGATACGATACGACAAGGACGGCTTCAATGTATCATGCCCTGACGGATCCACGTCCTTCACATACATCTTCGTCGCAGCAGATGGTTGTATCGGGACTTCCCCTAATTCCATGGTGACTGGTCTACGGACACTCATCAGAGAACGAGCCTACTTCGCGAACTTCATGTGGACCTCTACAATGCCAGCATTCCCTCTCCCGTATAACAGACATGTGGCAAAGCGGTTGTTGAAACTTACCGAAAGGGACCACCTGTCACCGACTTATAAGGAAATCCTTCACCACATACTACTAGCAGGATTGGCGTTTACGGTGGTTTTATTTATCGCCGTGAACATCCTTGTTTGGCGTAGGTTACGGCACAGCATGCAGCTACACAGGAACGATTCGCCTAGTCCCGACAATACTCCATACTTGATTCAGTTCAAAGCCGTTTGAGTGGCCACCTCATTCGCTAAAGGAGTAAATTGTCGGGAAGTGTTTGTAAGAAAAGCTGTTAGTACGCTAGTAATATGTAATTGAAGAAATTTTCTACATTTGCATTGTTAAAAATACATTTAAAACAACATTTGAAAAAAAAAAAAAGATATAAATCCTTTTTTCTCTCGGCATCTAATAAAAATATATAAGCCGGAATGTTAAAAAGAAAAGAGAAAAAAAAAATATATAACAGAATCTATGGGCATCTAATAAAATATATCAGCCCTATATATAAATATATATATATATATATATATATATATATATATATATATATATATATATATATATATATATATATATATGTATGAAACCGTGGTACGTGTACGTACCAGGAATTCGTGTTTGTGCACTAAAAAATTGAGTATTATGTTAATATGTTTCTGACAAAGGTAACAATTATTCTTTAACAAGTTACCGAATCATATATAAGTCAGTAGTTTTTTTTTTTTGGTACCATATAATCATTTGCTAGCAATGTACCATATATATGATCTTTATTTTATCATGCATTTTTCTTTTTGCTTTGGTAATATCTTTTTTATATGCATTATTGTTATTATTTTTTAATGTGCCTATTTGGACATTCGTCCTCGGTTGATTATGGCTAAAGTTAAACAATGAATAATACATATGTCCAGTCACACCTAGTAACCATGTTTTGGCTTGTTGTTAAATTTTTGTGAAAAAATTGAGATAGCTGGCCGAGCTTATGTAATAATTAGAATAGTTAATATTACATGTTTAAAACACATGACGTAATATGTCATGTTGGATGAAGGAGCTAGCCGTGGGACTTGCTGTAGTCATTCAAATCATAAACAGGACGTACAATGCAGTGTCAACAATGTGACATTTTTCTTAAGCATCAACACATTGCCTCAGCGTGTGAAAGTTTGTGACGTCACCGGATGCAGGTGTCTTCCGAGTTTGTGACGAATCTTATACAGTATAAACTAAGCATACGATATCTGTGATATCGATAAGTTAGTCAGTTCATATCTATACTTCACCAGAATTGGTCATCTGACCAACCCAGCTTCCTCCAGTGATGGAGATGTTTAACTCTGTTGTTTTTATAGAATAAATACTTTAAAGCTAATAAGATGTATTCTGTTATCCAGTTACACACATCTGAAACAACACATACTCAATGTGTGCTTATAAAAGTAGCACACCAATATATGTATGTATATCATATATATGTATATATACGTGTATATACTGTATATGTATATATACATATTCGGGGGAAGAAGAAACGCAGTTACGTTGAGCTCAGATATTGTGATGTCATTCGCTGTCGTATGCAAGGGTGTTTGAGAGAGAGAGAGAGAGAGAGAGAGAGAGAGAGAGAGAGAGAGAGAGAGAGAGAGAGAGAGAGAGAGAGAGAGAGAGAGAGGAGTCAAATATGCAAATTTGACTTTATTTGACCTATATTGTAAAGGATGAGGAAAAAAACTCATTACAGCTAAGCCCAAAATACAAAGTTTAATTTCGGCTCGAACACACGCGAGCCTTTTCATCAAAAATGTTCACGAGGTCCCAAGCCTGCCTTTTACCGATCAAGCGCCGAGAGCTGTTGTTGAAACATGTAGGTTCGAATGTTCTCCTTTTCTCTTTACTTTTTGTAGCTCAGTTCTAGATTCTAAATGCACAGGAGGATACAAGCCTCCCGATGTAACGTACTTGTTTATATCCCTGCTGCATTTAGATTACCTCAATGTTGACCAAGCTCTCTCTCTCTCTCTCTCTCTCTCTCTCTCTCTCTCTCTCTCTCTCTCTCTCCTCTCTCTCTCTCTCTCGTAAAATGATTACCAATACTTCTATATCAAAAAATAATCAATTATCTAATTAAGGAGAAGAGCAATTGTTTTGAGTTTTTGGAGAAGGACTCCCCTTAATTTTAACACCAAAGTAATGATTCCCCTTATTTTGAACTTCCTTCTAAGCTCGGGAAGAAAATATGGTATTATATTGGATTCCTAATGGGCTCTCATTACTTTTGACTCGAAAAGGACAGATCCCTTATGTTGACCTATTTTATTTTTTCCTTGTTTCCTCTCCTCACTTGGCTATTTTCACTATTGGGGCCCCTGTGCCTATAGCATCCTGCTTTTCAAACAAGGGTTATAGCTTAGCATATAATAATGATAATAATGATAATAATAATAATAATAATAATAATAATAATAATAATAATAATAGTAATAATAATAATAATAATAATAATAATAATAATAATAATAATAATAATAATAATACCCATTATTTTGAACTCAGAATAAAATTTTCCTTGGTTGTGAGCTGTGGAAGAAGGGTTTCTATGTTTGGAATTCTGGAATGAGAGTTGGAACATTATTGAACATTTTAAGAATGGTTCCCCCTTTTAAAACAATGGAAGATGGCTTTCCAATATTTTGAACTGATCAAAGGGAGCATGTAATTATTTTGAAGTTTGGAAGTTCAGAAGAAAGGTTCCTTTTATTTTAGACTTAAATTATGCCCCCCCCCCCTCATTATTCTCCAGAAGAGACTCCCATTATTTTGAACCCTATTACAATGGCTCCTTCATTTTTGACATAGGAAGATGTTCCCAATATCTAGAACCCTGGAGGAAGGGATACATTTCTTTTTAATTCTAAAAGAAAACGCTTCCCTTATTTTGAACCTTGGACGAAAATGCCCCCCTTATTTTGAACTCCATCAGTAGGTTTCCCATATTTTAAACTCCGTTAGAAGGTTTCCCATATTTAAACCCCAGAAGGGTCCCAATTATTTTGAATTTCAGAAGAAGGTTCCTATTTATTTTAAACTCCAAAAAAAGCGTTTCGATTATTTAAAACTATAGAGACATTGTTCCGTATTTTTTGAACTCCCATTATCTTTTAACTCCGGGAAAAGTTTTCCATTATTTGGAACTTGAGGAACTCCCATCACTTTCGATATTTGGCAATAGAGACGCTGACATTTTGAACTCTGGGTTTTTTGCTTGCTGTTATTACTTGACTAGAAAACTTCAAGAGCAACAGTAACAACAACACAGATTCCTTGACTTTTCAACAGCCCTGAACTTCTGGTTCCTTTAATATTATTTGACTTTCCAGCAATGCTGGCCATCTGGTTCCTTTAAGAGTCTGGGGACTCGACATCTCGAAAAAGGAAAAGTGTTACAGATGTCTTCCTGCTCTGCAGGAAAAGAAAGAAGATGCCGGGAAATAACAGACAACAGAAAATTCTACGTTGAATAAAGAGGAAGTGATAAATATAATGGGAAGTAAGAGCAAACAGAAGTGCTGGAGGAATATATGGTTGTTTGTCAAATCTGATTGTTTGTTTTACAATAACCCCAGAAATTGTAAAGAAAAAGAAACTAATCAATTCCCCGCGGGACCAGGATACATTTAAATTGATGTGTAAGAATTCTCCAGAAAAATACTTCTATGTGATAAAAGGTTAATAGGTAATATACTGATAAAATCAAATATAATATATAAATAAATAAATGGAGAAAATTTACAAAAGGCAAGATGCTATAAGCGCAAGGGGTCTAACAAAGTAAATAGCCCTATGAGGAAAGGTAATAAGGAAACATAGAAAAGTGAGCCTAGCTGTACCCTCAGGCAAGAGAAATCTAACCCAAGACCGTGGAAGGTCATGGTGCAAAGGTTATGTCACAATCCAAGACTAGAGAACAATGGTTTGATTTTGAGGTGTCCTCCTCCTAGAAAAGCTGCTTACCATAGCTAAAGAGCCTCTTCCATCTTTACCAAGTTTAGAGTGGCTATTGAACAAATATAGTGCATTAGTTAACCCCTTGAATGAAGAATTGTTTGGTTAGCTTAATGTTCTCAGGTGTATGAGGAAAGAGGAAAATGTATAAAGAATTGGCCAAACTATTCGGTGTAAGTATATGGAAACGAAAAATGAGCCGTAACTAAAGAAGGATCCAATAAAGTACTTTTTGGCCAGCCAAAGGACTGAGCTACTCGCAAGCAGTTGTTAACACCTAGTTAACAACGGTTGACAAAGAGGATAGCCTATTCGCAACTGTAAGATGAGGACCCTTTGTATTGGAGTGCCTCATCGAGTCATCGCAATTCTGGCCTTGTACAAAACGAGAAGAATGCATTCATAGTATTGAATAATACACTAAGTGCAACAAAAGAATTTTTCTAATGAAATTATGAAAAAAAATTGGGAAAACAATGGTTCAACCAAAACTTAACCGTTTTCAGGAAAAACTAAACCTCCATTAAAGAAGTGAATTCTTACAATGGCAGAACCTTATTATTTTTAGCAACAGTGCTATAATATTCGTGCATGTAGGACGATTAACCAGCATCGTCAAGGTTTCTGATAGTCACACTAACATACAAACATATTATTAATTTCTGCGTACATACTTAGACACACACACACACACACACACACATATATATATATATATATATATATATATATATATATATATATATACTGTATATATATATATATATATATATATGTGTGTGTGTTTATATATACTTATATATGTATATATATATATATATATATATATATATATATATATATATATATATATACATAGATAGATGGATAGATAGATAGATAGATATAGTATAAATATATAGTTATGAACGAGGAATCGTATAGACAAGCAGCTGGCCTTTTTAGCTGCAAGAAGCCAACAGCGAGAGAGAGAGAGAGAGAGAGAGAGAGAGAGAGAGAGAGAGAGAGAGAGAGAGTATCCTATGGAAGAATACACAAACAAAACCTCATGCGGATACAAGAGCTTGAGGTGAGAGTGGTGGAAAAATTCAGTGAACCGAATAATGGAATTCACTTCGGCTCCCAAAAGAAGAAAGAGAAGACGAAAAAATGGCTGTACGAAGGAAATGGTACTTATGGAGAGAGAGAGAGAGAGAGAGAGAGAGAGAGAGAGAGAGAGAGAGAGAGAGAGAGAGAGAGAGAGAGAGAGAACACGAAAAGCCATTGTGCATAAATATTTCCCATACCATCTATTCAATACGAGTATGTATAATTATTTTCGGTCATCATCTGTAACTTAATGTCCTTCAATATGTGCACGTATAGACTATTTTAATGCCATGCTTCCATACAAATGTTTAAATACGCGCTAAAACTCATGCTCATTTGTCAAGCAATATTTGGCAGCCAAATACTTAATCACTAATGCCTGATCCAGATAAGAAAGTGAATTTGCGAAATCTTACTCAATTGTTTTATGACTTCACTGTAACTTATTGCAACTTACATCCGACTTTAAACATTTGTTGCAATCTCAAATTTGTTTAACTATGCTTAAATATGATCTCTAATGACTTAACGTTATCATTTTCTTTGCTAATGTGCATTTAAATGTCACCCACCCTAACAGCTCAGTCACGGGAATAAAATATATAAATACATACAAACATATTTATATTATTATGACTGGCACTGCCATAACTCTAGTTATACAGCAGAATACTATAAGCCCAAGGGCTCCAACAAGGAAAATAGTCTAGTAAAGAAAGGGAATAAGGAGACAGATAGAATAGTGTGCCACACTGTACCCTCAAGCAAGAGAACTCTAAGCTCAGACAGTGTAAGACCATGGCACAGAGACTATGGCATCACCCGACACGAGAATTTTTTTTTTTTTTAATTTTGAGTGTCCTAATAGAGCTGCTTACCATAGCCAAAGAATCTCTTGTTCCCTTACCAAGATGAAAGCGGCCACTGAAAAACTACAGAAGAGAAGTTAAGTCCTTAAGTGAAGACTTTTTTTTTCGGTTATCTTAGTGTTGCTATGTGTATGAGGAAAGAGGAGAATGTGCAAAGAGAAGACCAGACTATTCGGTATATGTATAGGCAAAGGAAAAATGAGTCGTGACCTAGGAGGGATGCTCTACATCACTGTGTGGCCAGTCAAAGGACCCAATAACTCAGCAAAGGTTCCCAAACCTTTTTCAGGCTGGCACCCACCTGGCTTGCAGATAGAGCCCTTGCGCCCCCATGTTCCACTTTTAAAGTGCGTAAGAGAGGCATGCATTCGTTTATAATTCGGCTGTCAAATTTATTATCTATACGAGTTTCTTTGCCTTAATCACTAGTGGGTGTATCTCAATGCCATGCTGGTGCCTAGGTCAACCGACTGCCTATATATATATATATATATATATATGTATATATATATATGTGTGTGTGTGTGTATGTGTGTATGTGTGCCTATGTGTGTGTATATTTGTTTGTGTCTAAACAAAGGCCAGAAAAAAACTCAATCCTCCTCCTCCGTCTTATTTCACCCAAAAGCTGAGAAAACAGCTCCGCACAGACCAGCATTCCCTTTTTCGTACAATACACTTCAGCTTTCAAGGCATTTCAGCCTCCTACAAAATTCAAAGAACTGGAATTTCGCATTTGCCCTCGAGGTTCCTTCTAAAAGATGTAACGTTGCTGGTTTCACCGTTGTTAAGGATACCCCGGTTCTGAGATATAAAGGAGTGAGCGTTTTCGACAAGTGAATAGGAAATCCATTTCTATACAATTTCCTGATTCTTTTTCTCTTTTCTGTATGGTTTAATAAAAGAGAGCATTTTTCAGAATTCACTTATGATAGGACTTCTCTTAGTGGGTAGTATTTTTCCCTATGGTTTGTTAACTAGCCTGCATTTTTTATGCTCACGGGCTGCTGACCTCAAGTTGACCAGTGTATTGACAAGCCCTTTTACTATTCGATTTCTCTCGGGTCAAAATATTTTAGGTTTATCGTTCCCCATAGGTCTCTTCTATGCTCTTCGCTGCATTTATTTTTCCATGTTTATTCGGCTAATATATGAATATGGTAAATCTTTGTCAAAACCTGATAAATAAACACTCAGGTGTAGTAATAATGTGGTTGAAATGTCAACTCTGAATCCGGTCGATGCCATTGGGAGTAAAGTCTTCGTATGGCCTTTTAAACCGCAGGCAAAAAAAAAAAAAAAAAAAAAAAAAAAAAAAAAAGACACGAATAAATAGAAAAGAGAGGACGAAGTTTGCAAGTTTGGAAAAATACAGGTAGGATATATCATGCACGAGAATTTATGGTGAGCGAATTTACCACATTATTCATAATACGGCGGAACTAATTTTGGAATTAGAAAACAAGTATTTTACCATCAAACCATAACAACTACAAAATGCGAAACATGTTTTTCTTGCCTCTGCTATTGGCAGTTAGTAATGATTCGTGGCAACTCATGTCAACACCAATACAAATGATAATGATATACGGAATTACTTCAATATCAACAAAAACACCAAAATTAATAATAACAACAATTATAATAATAATAATAATAATAATAATAATAATAATAATAATAATAATAATAATAATAGTTATAAATTGGTTAATTAAATCACGTTTACAAATAGTGAACTACTAACGCTTCAAGTACAGCTTCTTATATGAAAGGTTATTTTTTTCCCCTCCTTTCTCTTTCATCTCTTCATACCTTACATACCAACAGTGTTGTATATTTACCATTACTTCTGCAACTCACCGATCTCTCTCTATTGCTTCCTCCTCTTCTTATTACAGTTTCCATCTTTCATCTTCCTCTCGTTCTTACTAATTGTACACTTTCATCACTCCTTTTCTTTCTCAGTTTCTCTCATCTCTCTACTCTACCTGCATATTTCTTTTATCCAGCTCTCATTTTCCTTACCTGTTTATTTAATTCTCTTTAATTCATCTTCCCATCTTTTACTTCGTTTTATATTTCCTCACTTCGTACCCACTAATTCTCTACTCATTACTCTCTTCTTCTTATAATCTACCATTATTCATATCTTCCTCATAGTGCTGTTCTTTTCATTTCCTCCTGCTCCTCCTGCTCTTCCACCCACCCACTCCGCTTTCCTCACTTTAATACTGTCCTGCAGCTGTAGAGGCTGCGATGCAATGATTAAAGTCGGCCCATTAAGCAGAGATGCCTGACCTTTTGAGAGAGAGAGAGAGAGAGAGAGAGAGAGAGAGAGGTGTAGTGAAAGCTGGGAGAGACATACCAAATCCCTTGGAAAGAACACAGAGAGAGAGAGAGAGAGAGAGGAGAGAGAGAGAGAGAGAGAACGCAAAATAAATGAAAACAGATTCGACTTCCCCCGAACAAGGATTTCCAGTGGCCTTTATTAAAAATTTCTTCTCATCATAAAATGCAGTTACGGGGAATTAGGTCCCGGGAATTAGCTCTTTTTCGAGGGCCAAGCAAAGGTTGCTGAAACAATTTACAAAAGTTTTAAACCATGAGAAGAAAAATCTTTGTTTTTACAATGATTTTCGCTTATTACCAAGGGTACGTAAAATGAGAGTATCACTATCAAGTAATGATAATGGTTTTTTTTTGGCTTATGAATTAGATGAGTATTAAAAGATATAGTCGTAGTTTTTTAACAGACATTTTAGAAATTGTTTATAGGTAAAAATTTCCTGCCTCATCAATCTCTCTCTCTCTCTCTCTCTCTCTCTCTCTCTATATATATATATATATATATATACATATATATATAAATATATATATATGTCTATATATATATATGTATATATATATATATATATATATATACATACATATATATATTGAATCACGGGAGAAATTGCAAAATGTGATAGGAGATTTGAATAGGGAAAGCAGAAATGTAGGATTAAAAATAAATGAGTAATATTCAATAAAAATGCAGTGAGAAAACAAATAAGGGTTATGGATGAACCTCTATAGATTCCGGCGTCAATGACCTTAGATGTCAGGATGCCTGAAAACTTTAAATCAATCAATCAATCAACCTCTATAGATTGTTAATAAATATACGTAATTATGACAAACAGTAAGTGTTTCCACGGGACATGGGACCGTAATCGAAAGGATAAGCATGGAAGGGAGACCTTTTGGTAAACAGAATGATATTCAGAAAATAAAATGCCACTTTCTCTAAAGAGTTCGAAAACAAATCGTCTTCTATTAATAATTTCTGGGTTTTTGCAAGAATCAGTTTGAAAATTTTGGCATGGGTTAGTTTATGTATAGCGAAAAGGTTGTTATTAATATTTTCTTTAGCGCCCTGCCCTATCACTGGTACCCCCGCCCCCCTAAAATTCTTTTTAAAAAATCCACAATAACTATTGCAACGTAAGAGCAGAAATTTGCGTGGTAGGCAGGTATTGGATAAAAGAAACAAGTGAGAGAGCGATTTTTTTATCATTATTTTGTTTTTTACAAATATTTTTCGAGTTTTTAAAAATCTTGGGTAAATTTCCTGGAAAATTTAATCCCAGAATTTTGGGGGGAACAAAATGAAAAAAGTCCTGTCTTCAGTTTAGTAGACAATTTATTTATTTTTCATTTGCCTTTGGCTTCATTTAGATTGGCAAATTCTTTACGACTCATTTTCAATTTGAAGGTCGATACGTTTCGAGAAATCGACCTCCCAAAGATTTATGATGATATTTTTAGGTTATCTGCGGAATTGTTTACCTTTTTGTCATGCATTTTGAGGGTTTTATAACAAATTCTTAATGTTACACCAGAATTGTGCTATTTGTGATTATTGCTTCATGTATAATGCATTACATTTTATATGTTTAGGGTCCTGGTCCTCCTCTTTCCTCTTTTCTTGGAAAGAGTAAGATCCCAATTTCTATTTGGTGTAAGAGTAGACCACACTTTCACTCATGGAACATGCTACATACATTGTCTTGGTTTTAGCATTGTTTCTTCTTAACAAAGATGTACTCAAAGCAAAAAAAAAAAAAAAAAAAAATAATTACTACAAAATAAAGAGTACAAATACGGGAGCAGTTGAAATGATAAGTGTTGCAGAGTCCAGTTCTGATCTGTTACTGGCAGTCAGTCGGTATAATTTCTTCACCCAAGCACCTCTACGCCATTATCAAATCATAGTGTTGCCAGTTGCTGCAATTATACATTCGTATCTGATAGCTAAATTAGAATTATTACCGATAAACTGAAGTTACTATAAGATTATACGAATAAATGCAATTTTATTTATATACTAAGGTTATGTTTTTGTCTCATATCTCCAAAACTATTACGAACTTTTCGATAAAATTTCCCGAGAATAGAGACAAAAGGTGTACGAGTCCGTATGTGAAATATCGGTGGAAATTTGATTTATTTTTCATTTTTTCGTCAAATGCTCCCCTTAATCAGATAATCATGCCAGAATTAAGTTTTGCATCGGAAACTTGGAGACTTAAAAAATTAGCTAGTTACAACTCAAAGAGCTATGGAAAGAATAATGCTGGGAATAACACTAAGAGACAGAAAAAGAGCAACATTGATAGAGGAGCAAACTAAGTTTGAAGATATTCTAACAGCGTGTAAGAAACAGAAATGGACATGGGCAGGACATATAATAAGAATGACATGTATTAAATGGGCATTAAGAATAACAGTCTGGGTCCCTGGAAATTGCAGAAGAAGCAGGCGAAGGAAGAGGAGATGATGGATTGACAAGCTAAGAAAATTTGTAGTTATGGACTGGCAAAGAAAGACCATAAGCAGACAGGAGTGGAATGACATGTGTAAGGCCTTTGTCCTGCAGTGGATTAGTTGCAGCTGATGTATATATAATATATATATATATATATATCGTCGTCGGCGCCCACTCGTGTCCGAGTATTGGGTTCTGTCGTTAGCCATCAGCCTCCTATCTATGGGGTGGGTGCTTATGTTGGATGTGGCTGTTAAGTCCTAGTCTGTGGTAGAAGAGTCGCGGACAGTGTTCACAAGGGAGGGTAAGAGGTGGGCGGGGCTGTTCTAATCGCTCTCTCCTTCTTCTCCTCCTAGCCTCCTCATTTTGTCTCCTCCTCTCCTCGAAGTCCACGGTGCCATGGTGTACTGTACTCCTCCAGGTTTTCCTGTCCCTGGCTGTTTCTTCCAATGAGGAAGGATTGATGTCAGTTAGGGCCAGGGTGAGCTTTAGTTGATCTTTATAGCGCATTTTCGGGGCTCCTCGTGGTCTGGTGCCCTGGGCCAGTTCTCCGTAGAATATTTTCTTTGGGAGCCAAGATGGATCCATCCTATGCACGTGTCCTATCCAGCGGAGGCGGTGGTGGATGATGGTGGCCTCCACGCTGGTCAGCGAGGCACGTTCTAAGACTTCAATGTTGGTGGTGTGGCTCTCCCAGGGGATTTTCAAGATCTGCCTCAGTTTCATTTGTTGGAAGCGTTCTAGGTTTTTAATATCGTTTCTATATAGCGTTCATGTTTCACATGCATACAGGAGCGTGGAGAGGACTACTGCCCTGAACACCATTATTTTGGTGGTCATTGTCAGTGCGTGGTTGTTAAATACGCGGCAGTTGAGTCGGCCAAAGGCGGAGTGGGCTGCCCTGATCCTGTTCTCCACGTCCTTTTTGCTTGTGGGAGCTGATGTTAGGATGCTCCCTAGGTAGGAGAACTGGTCCACCTGTTCTAACGGTTGGTCATTCACTGTGGTATTGAAGTTTGGGAGCATCAGTCCTGGTGGATGTTGGACGAGGGTCTTGGTTTTATCTGTGTTGACTTGCATCCTAAAACGTTCGTAGGCAGAGTTGTATGCATCAGCTAACGACTGCAGGTCCTCTGCCGTCTGACCTGGGGTGGCATTGTCATCAGCATACTGCAGTTCTCGCACTGCACACAAGGTGGTCTTGGTTCTGGCGCGGAGTCTGGTGAGGTTGAAAGTGCCTCCATCCATGCGGAAACGTAGGTCGACTGAGGGTGTGTCTGGGGGAATCTCATTGAGCATTACTGCGGTGTATAGCGAGAAACACGTTGGGGCCAGAACACAGCCCTGCTTCAGGCCACCGTTGATGGGGAATGGGTCTGAAAGAGAGTTCTGGTGGCAGACTCTCCCAACCATTCCATCATGGAGGGCACGAACCAGCTTGACAAAATCGGGTGGGCAGCCATATCTTTTGAGGACAGCCCACATGGCAGGTCGAGGTGCTTTATCGAAGGCCTTTTTCAAATCCCAGAAGATGAACATTATGGGCTGTTGTTGTTCGAGGCTCTTCTCTTGTAGTTGTCGCGCACAGAAGATCATGTCTATGGTCCCGCGGGAAGGTCGAAAGCCGCACTGAGACTCTGGCAGGACGTCTTCTGCGAGAATAAGGAGACGGTCAAGGAGAATCCGAGCGAAAATCTTACTCGCGATGCTTAGTAGTGATATTCCCCGGTAGTTGTTACAGTTCTCCCTGTCTCCCTTCTTGAAGATGGTAACGATGTTTGCATCGCGGAAGTCACTGGGGAGGGTCTTGGTCTCCCATATTTTCAGTATAAGGAGCATCAAACGGTTCCTCAAACCGGGGCCACCGTGAGTGAGGAGCTCCAACGGGATGTTGTCTGGCCCTGGGGCTTTGCCGGGCTTCATGCGCTGCAGGGCCTTGTTGAAGTCATGGATGGAGGGTGGTAGTGCCATCCAGTGACGGACGGGATGCTGCGGGGTCATTCGCAGGAGATCGTCTGGGGTGTCTGCTTGGTCATTGAGGAGGTTCTCAAAGTGAGACCTCCACCTGGCCAGGATGCCCTCGCTGTCGGTGATGGTCGTGGCCCCATCCGCGTCCTTCAGGCTGCCCACTGATGACCGTGTGGGACTGAATATTTCCTTTGTTGCTGCATAGAAGCTGCGCAGGTCACGTTGGTCAGCGAAACTCTGTATTTCTGCAGCTTTTCTTTGCCACCAGGTGTTCTGGGCTTCACGGATCCCTCTTTGGCAACCAGCTTCAGCCACCTTGTGAGCATATTTGTTAGCTGCTGTTGGTTGGTTTTCCAAAGTCAGGCGTGCTTGTCGTTTGGTTTCAATGAGAAGAGAGATGGTAGCATCATTCTCATCAAACCAATCCTGCCGTTTCTTGGTGGTGTAGCCTAGTGTTTCCTCCGCGGCACAGTGTATATATATATATATATATATATATAAACAGAGAGATCGAGACTTTACTACTCCATCACAAAAAACTACGAGAATAAGGAAATTTGATGAGTTTTGAGACAATTCACATTTTAAACATATGGGTTTTTTGCATATATGAGCTTATACATTAAAAAAATATAATTTTGTGGAAATAAATAAATGAAAGAAAATATTAAAAAGAAAAAAATCAAATCTGATACGTTTGACCAAGGGCGCTTCTGGTTTAGGAGAAAGGATTTCACGGATTATTTTTGAAAATTCGAAGTCAGGGAATTTTGCTCTCTCTTTTGGGGGGAGAGGCAAAGGCAGAGGGTGGGACTTCATCGCGATGTAATATCTTTTCTGGTTGAGATCTGGGGATATTTGTGCTAAAAGGATTTTCTCGGGAAGATGGTTGGAGGATTCGTGAGTAAAAACAATATATATAAATATATATATATATATATATATATGTGTGTGTGTGTGTGTGTAATATATCTACTTATATATATATATATATATATAGTAGATATATTACACACACACACACACACACATATATATATATATATATATGTGTGTGTGTGTGTGTGTAATATATCTACTTATATATATATATATATATATTTGAATAGTATATGTATATATATAATATATATCTATATCTATATCTATCAATCTATCTATCTATCTATCTATCTATCTATCTATATATATATATATATATATATATGAATTCATGTGTGCGTGTGCAAATTTTACACACAATCCCGTATTCAATAGAAATTAATTTCTTCCTCACCCAAATTTAATTGAACCGTGGACACTTCAAGTGTTGTCTTCGTTGGTAGCTCCCTTGTCTTGTATTTTAAATGTTTATGTCTTGATCCTACTGGGATATATATATATATATATATATATACATATATATGATGTATGTGTGTACAGTATATTCATATAGAAAGACCGCTTAACTTTAATCAGACAAGAAATAACTAATCAGATTCATGTAATTAACCAGCTAATGAACAAATGAACTGAGTATGAGTATCTATAGAATGTGAGATTTCTCTTGATTCAGTCAAATCTTCAGCAGTAATGAAAGCCCTTCAAAGACAAGGAATAGATGAATCTTTCGTTCGAACACTTGAAGATATATATACTGGAAGTACAGTAATTCTTAAACCACATAAGGATAATGAGAAAATTTTGATTGAAAAAGGAGATGGACATGGAAACCCCATCTCTCCTAAATTATTCACGGCATGCCTAGAAGAAGTTTTGAGAAATTTAGATTTGGCAAATGTAGGAATTGATATTAATGGGGAATACCTTAACAACTTATTTACAGATGACATAGATGTGTTTAGTGAATCATTGGAGAAATTTCAAAGGATAATAGAAAGTTTGAATTGAGAAAACAAATGTTGCACTGGAATTGGATATGAATAAAACTAAGATAATGTTCAATGAAAATGCAGAGACATCAAATAAGGTTATGGACGAACAATTTCTTGAGAATTTTAATGAATATACCTACTCAGGACAGACAGTAAGCAGTTTCCCGGGACACGAGATCGAAATTAAATGAATTAAAAAACAAAATGTCATTTTCTCTAATTATTTAATCAGATGGTCGTACCAGTATTAACTTGTGTGTCAGAAACTTGGAGCCTCACTAAAGGCTTACAACAAAAGCTAGTTAGAACTCATAGAACTATGGAATGAATAATAAAGAATAATAATGGGAATAACAATAAGAGACAAAAATAAAAGAAAAAAAAAAGAACAATATGGATGCAAGAGCAAACTAAAGTAGAGGATATTGTAACTTGTAAGACAAAGAAATGAACATGGGCAGGACTTAAATGAAAGCGACATATAGATTGAAGAATATTAAGAATAACAAAATGGGTCTTAGAGATAGAAAAAGAATGTGGAAAAGGAAGAGAATACGACGGAATGACGAAAGATTTCTGGTATGGACTGCATAGAAACACCAAGTGGAAGAACATTTCTGAGGCCTTGGTGATGATGATGATAATTATATGAATATATAATTATATAAATAAATATATATTTATATATATATATATATATATATATATACATTTATATATAAAAAATATATATTATATATACAGTATATATATATATATATATATATGTGTGTGTGTGTTCTTGTGACTTTTTTGAGCGAAATAGACGATAAGCAGTATCATTGGTTGTAATATTATCATCGCTTTATCATTCGGGGTCCTACGGAATAGCTGTAGGATTTGAGGGGATCAAGCTTTTTTTTATCTGTTTCTTACTCTCCACATCTCTAACTCAGAAGTTAATTCATCTTACACATCCCTTCTTTTGTAAACTTGGCGATATTACTATATAAAGGGGACACTGCTGCATACCAAAACACCTGGGATCCGGAGTAGATCATCTCTGGCCTTCAAAATCATCCATCTTTGTATGAAATTCACCTATTTTATCTTTCTATTTAATACATTTGCCTTAGAGGCTACATTTTGGTTCGGTTTATTTTGTTGTCTTTGTTATAAAAAACACGCAAAAAGTTTCTGGCAACAAGGGATGCGAATGAAGGAGAGGTAGGAATGTAAATAAAAATATGGATAGGGATTAGTGTTGTTCCAGCGCATTTATTTCTGTTAACTTTCTCTTCACTGCAAAACCGTGTAACTGTTCTCCTGGCGACATTCTGAACATTATGTCGACGATTGATATTACTCTAAAGCGTTTTGCACAGTTGCCTAAGCTTTTTCCTACTTCCTTTATCTGTGTTTTTTAATTCTTGTTTTCTATTTTTTCTATTTTTTTTTGTTTACGCACATGACGCTTAAGGGCTGGTCCATTAAAATGTGAGACAAATTCAGGTAATGATGATAATGATTTAAAAAAGATCCGCTATAATAATAATACATTTATTCTTTCAGAGTAACATTGATAGTCTAAGGATATCAAGACTCAAACATGCCCTTGACCTGCACGACACTGGCCTCTCTTTTTATTACTCTTTTTACTCATCAATGTCCCTTCTACTGTTCTCAAATTTCAGCAAGCATTCATATATATATATATATATATATACATATATACATATAAATATATATATATATATATATATATACATATATAGATAGATAGATAGATAGATAGATAGATATAATTGAATGTTTTTTTTTTTTTATTATTTTCATAACGATAGGGTCCCAGCGAAAAACTACTCACTAGTCACTGAAATATACAATACATCCTTTAACTGCTGAATCGTGGATGGATCCACTGTGTAGTAAAACATCAATAACATTAGTCATTTCATATACCTACAAAGAAGGCCATCAGCAGCACAACAAATGCCATAGAACCACTGTGTCATTCACCCTTATATATACACACACTAGCAATTTCAGAAAAGGATGGTCCCTCCTCTCCAATACGCCTTTCACACTATCTCTGCAGCCAATTCTGGGTGGCCATCTATCATCCAATTTCCTGTCCATTTTCTATCATAAATTTTGCACTAATATGTTTTCTCTTCTTTCCACATAACTGAACAATCTCAAAATACGCTGATCTATTCTTTTAGTTATGCTAATGATTTTGCTCCGTCTTTATAATTCCACATTTCTCCCTCCATCTATTCTTCTTACATCACATATACGATGCAATATATAACATATCTATTACCCAGAACTGAACAACATCCCAATACCGCATAGAAATATTTACTTGACATCGTATTCACACAACGAAAAACTCCACATTACTTCCGAAAAAGCAGGCTTCTATTTTCCACCATTTTCTTCTTCATTGGTTTCCAAAGACGTTATGGTGTCTGATTACTCTGAAGGACCAGTCAGGCATCTTATACGTCCTACTCTTCTTTTATTTACAGAGAAAGGGGGGGGGGGGGGGACATAAGACGCCAAATTACTCTGATACAGAAAGGGGACTTCTATTATTTTTGATGGGGTAGAGCGTGGGTTATTTCCTATTCCAGTAACAACCATTAAATGGTTGGTTTCTTTGTGTTATTATTATTATTATTATTATTATTATTATTATTATTATTATTCTTTGTCTGCATCTTTTCCCACTTTTATGTGGGGTTGATGTTTCTGACCAGCTTTCTCCATCTACCTCTGTCCCACACTTCATCACCGGTTAATCTCTTTGATCGAATGTCATCCTTGATTCAGTCCATCCACCTTCGCTTTGGTCTCCCTCTCCTCCTCGTTCCCTGTACCTCCATTTCCATCACCCTCCTCCCAATATACTGTTCATCTCTTCTCATGGCATGACCATACCACATCAGTCTACTTCCTTGAATCTTATCTGATAATTTTCTAACTCCTGTGGTACCCCTATTTACTTCATTCCATATCTTATCTCTTCTTGTCACCCCACACATCCATCTCAACAGTCTCATCTCTGCCACATCCAGTTTCTTCTCTTCTATCTTCTTTATTGCCCACGTCTCAGCTCCATACATCATTGACGGTCTCACAACCGTCCTGTGTACTTTACCTTTCAAATTAACCTTTATTTTCCTGTCACATAGTACTCCACGCACTTTTTTCCCATTCTTCCATCCTACTTATATTCTGTGGTTTATTTCTGCCCCCAGATCACCATCCTCTGCAACTGTTGATCCTAAATACCTGAAATTTTCAACTCTTTTCAATCTCTCTCCTTGTAAACTAACCATTCTCGTCATTTTTCAATCTCAAATACTCTGTCTTTTTCCTGCTGATCTTCAATCCTCTATTTTCCATTTCTCTTCTCCATTCTTCCAGTTTCTCTTCTACTACCTCTCGCCTAGTGCTACACAGTATAACATCATCAGCAAAAAGCATGCACCAAGGAGACTGATATCTTAATACCTTGTGTTACACATCCATATCCAGATCAAATAGGTAAGGGCTCAATGCAGACTCTGATGTAATCCTACATTTACTGGGAAACTTTCTGTTAGGCCTATAATGCTCTTAACATTTGCTTCTGCCCTCTCATTCATATCTTGGGTGATTCTTACGTATTTCTCAGGGACTCCCTTTTCTCGCATATATCTCCATAGCTCCTGACGTGGTACTCGATCGTATGCCTTCTCCGTGTCAATAAAGTCCACATGTAATCCTTTCTGTTTCTACCGATGTTTTTCTGTCATCTGCCTCAAAGCAAATATTACTTCTACAGTCTCTCTTCCAGGCATGAATCCAAATTGTTCCTCACCAATTGTTGCTTCATCTCTGAGTCTCTTTTCAATGATCTTCTCCCATATTTTCATTGTATGGCTTATCAACTTTATGCCTCTGTAGTTGCCACATTCCTGGATGTCTCCCTTCCCCTTATAGATGGGAATGATTAGGCTTCTGGCATCTTTTTCTGATTGAAGATTTTCTGCGTCAGGTCCCACAAGATATCTATGCCTTCCTCTCCAAGACTCTTCCATACCTCTCCTGGTATATTATCCGGTCCTGCATCTTTACTATTTTTCATCTTCTTTACTGCTTGTTCTACTTCTCTTCCAGTCACTTCTATGGTAACTGCCTCGTTTGGGAGTCCATCTTTAAATACTGTTCTCGGGTTCTCCTCATTCAATAGTCCTTCAAAATAAGTTTCCCACCTTCTTTTAATTTCATTCTCTTCTGCTAGAACTATACCATTGCTATCTCTTATTTGCCTTATCTGTGTCAGGTCTTTAGATGCAGCTTCTCGGGCCTTAGCAATTCATAATATATTCTTCTCTCCTTCTGGTGTTTCCATCTCTTTATAGACTTTATTTAATGTCTCTGCCTTTGCCTTTGCTACTGCTCTCCTTGTCTTCTTGCTTCTTTCTTTGCCTGTTTATAGTTTTCTTTATCCTGCTCTTGTCCTGATAGATCTGCCTTCATCTTGGCTTCTTTCTTGGTTTTTACCCCTTCTTGTACCTCATCATTCCACCACCACGATTCTCTATCATTTTGGGGGTCTTATTCCTGATGACTTTCCAAGTACTTCCTCACCGATCCTCAGAATCACTTTACTATTCTCGGTCCACCGTTCATGTACATCCTCATGTAACCTTACTGCTTCCAGTACTCTTTCCTTAAACAAGACTCTCAGTTCTTCCTCTTTCAATTTACACCACTTAATCTTTGGGTCCATTCACTTCTTTTTACTTCTCCTACAATTCCCTGGTCTGCAATCAATTACCACTAACCTATGTTGCGCTGCTACACCCTCCCCATTTATCACCTTGCAATTTCTAACCTCCATCAGATGGTCTCTCTTACATAGCAGCAAATCTATCTGGCTCTCCCGGCCACCGCTACTGTAAGTAATCAGTCTGTTAATCTTTTTCTCAAAGAAGGTATTGATCATTGCTGGGTCAAAAGCCACTGCAAAATCTATCACTCCTTTTCCCCTATCATTTCTCTTACCCACACCCCAACCTACATGCTTTCTCTCTATCCCTTCCCTACTAATTCCCAAGTTGCCATTCAGATCTCCTCCTATAATTACCCTTTCCCTTGCAGGAATTTTTCCAAGCTCTTGGTCCATCTCCTCCCAGAATGTATCCTTCTCTTCCTCTGTACATGCAGTTTGCGGGGCATAGGCACACACCACATTGACTATTGTTGCTCCCAGTCCCAGGTTTAAACTCATAATTCTGTCATTTTTCCTATTCACCCCAATCAAATTTTCCTTCAGGTCTTTCGATAATATTATTCCTACACCATTTCTTCCTTCCATATTTGCTCCACTGTAGTAAAATTTAAAACCTTTGCCTAGTTCTCTTGCCTTATTTCCCTTCCATCTGGTCTCCTGCACACACAGCACTCCAATCCTCCTCTCCATGAGGTTAACCAGCTCTCGCCCTTTTCCAGTCATTGTCCCCATATTCAGATATTCTCCTCTGAGCATGCCTCTTTAACCTAGCCCGCCCATAACTGGGTAGCCCTTACCTATTTTTCGGGGGGATCAGGCGAGGTCCCACGCGTCAGCTGCGGGGAACGCCCTAGCATTAAATTCATTTTTACAAGTTTCACTGGTCATATTGGTTTTGGCTAATTTTTCATGGCCGGATGCCTTTCCTGCCGCCAACCCTCCCCATTTACTCGGGCTTGGGCCTGTACCAAGTTAAGGCTGGCTTGCCCTCCCCTCCCCCCCTCAGTGGCTGGGCTTATTATTACTAATATTATTATTATTCTATTATTATTACTAATATTATTGTTATTATCATTATTGTTATTATTACTCTTAATGTGTAGACAAATAATTATATTTAAGATAAAATGCCATTCATTCGCAAATCGAACTTACACGAGGGAATATCCATATGGGAAAATTAAGTAAAGAAAAAAAAAATCAATTCATAATATTTCAAAAATAATAAACCAGCACATAAATTTCAAGAGATGAGACTGCTTATGCAGAAAGATGAATGCACTGTTGCAATATATCTTTTTCTCTTCAAGTGTTAAAAGAGAATAGAAACGAACAACTTTGACTATATTGTGTAGCTCGTAATGTAAATTACTAATTTGTCTGAAATTTATATATGAAAAATAATAGTCCTCGCTGTGAACCTACACGTACACAAATTATTGTTATTTTTTTAGTAGGACTTAAATTACAATCGACACTAAAATGTAATTGCAAGACTACTCATGTTCATTTCACTTTAGTTTTCATGTAAAAGTAAATTCTTCCTATGCCAACAAAAGTGATCAATGAAGCGATTTTACGAGTGAAAATAATAAAAACAACCATTTACTGGAGCAAGACTATTTAGAATTTGAAATCAATTTGAGTCTTTGCTAGTGAGATGTACCACTGAATTTATATTCAAATTTTAGTCTACCGTCGAGAGAAAAATAGATGACACCACAGTGCGTGGGGGCAATACCGATCCTACCGCAGCGCATGGAGGCAATACCCATCCAGTCGCTTGTCATGATATTCATACCGTTTCGTAACCAAAATATCATCACATTGCCGTATACGCTATGTTATTTTCCAGTTAAACCTCTAATAAAACCAAGTATTTTTTTTTATTTCAAAAATATATCCCACGAAATTGTAAATGTGTCTCCATTTAGTAGCCTGAATAAGGATACATATTTTGAGGATTTTACAAGTCAATTGACCTCAACCTGTTTTAGATACATCACACCATATGGTTTCTGCCTCTAGAAGCAAACTTCAAGCCTGTACTGAGCGAATTAGTGTGCTAGTGTTTGCACTTGCCTGGGAAACAAAGTCAGAGTAAGTGTCTGCTCAACCCTATTAGCACCAACATCTGCCGAAAACTGTTGGTGCTCTCTGCCAGCCCAAGACACCATTATCATGGCGAGTCTCTGAAAACTCTACAAAGTATAGCTAAATAATTGTCTTTCATAGTGATTGGATTAAAATTAGTTTGTTTCCAAGAGGAAATACGTGAAATGGTTCTGTACACGTGCAAATGTAACACGAGATATATGCCTGTTCTAAGTGATGAAAGGAGTAATTTATATTGTCTCCTAAATGGTATAATGGGAAATATGAAAGGAAAATGCTACCATTGTGGTATAGTGACCAGGAATTAGCAAATAATTTTCTAGTTTGCTTAAATAAATATATATATATATATATATATATATATATATATATATATATATATATATATATATATATATATATATATTTACAAATATTCAACCTCAGAATAATGCTACACCAGATATACAGATAGAATTAATGAAATTCAATAACATAGCACAAGATAATTAAAATGGCAAAGAAAACAAACTATGCAATCGATCCAATGCCAATATCTGAAGTAACTGGCGAAAGAAACTTTTCTAATTTTGCTGATATAGTTATGACAATAGTATATCGAGCATCAATGAGTTTAAGTTCCCAAATATGCAAAATGACTGCAGTCACACCAGTTCTGAAAAGTGCTCTAGATTGTCAGGAATTAAACTTGTATAGACCTATTTCGAATCTATCCTTTATTTCAAAAGTGCTAGAATACGTAATTCTTGAACAACTAATTAGTCACTTAAAAGAAATAGAAAGATTGCCAGACAACCAGTCTGCTTACAGAATATTATGGTCTACCGAGACAGCTAACTGTTCTGTTGTAAATAATATGCTGAAAATGATGGTTGAAAACAAATGTGGTATTTTAATACTTCTTGATCTTTATACTGCTTTTGATACAGTTGTGCATTAACTGCTACGGTATTGAAGATGAAGATTTGGAACCCTCAAAAGACTACTTTGTTGGCAGAAATTACTGTGTGCAAATTGGAAACTCTTATTCATCATATGAAACTTTAAACAGAGGGACTCTCAGTCGAGTGTACCGAGCCCAGTCGTATTCTGTATGTATACTATTGGTCTGTCGACAATACTACAAAGGCATGGAGTGAAGTTCAAACTATTTGTAGATGATACACAATTTTACTGCTCCATGAATGATATGGACGAAAACTGTGTTATTTCGAAGATTAACTACTGTAACTCCATCTACTACAATTTAAGAAATTACAAAACATAATAAACAGAGGAGCAAGACTGATAAAAGGTGTCCCACCCCGAGAAAGGATCACTCCTCTACTAATTGATAGACACTGCCTGCCTATTAAAGCGAGAGCTGAGTTTAAAATATGTACAATAACTTATCAAGTTATCAGAACTGGACGTCCGAAATATCTAAAAGAATTGCTACATATGTAGCCAATATAAACGTGTTTACACGAGAATAGTTACAGATGGTTTCAAATTATTGGAACCTAGATATATGTCTACTGTAGACTCTAGAGCCTTTAAACATGCGGTCCAGTGACTATACAATAACCCCCTACTAGGCATCCAAAAGATTGAAGATATTAAGGCTTTCAAGAGGAAATTGAAGACTTTCTTGTTCTCTAAGTGCTTCGATAGTGTGGATTTGACAATAGTGTGAAATGTTGACTGCTTTCGGACGAACATGATAGAATGAGTGTGGAGGTCCTGTAAAGATAAGGGTTCCCCTGCTGTATGGGACCAGAAAAGTAGCTCAAAGTAATTAAGTAAAAGAAACCCTGTTAGTCCCTGATGGGTTGAGCGGCCCAGACTACGAGAAACCGTGCTATTCCCTGATAGTCTGACTTATCTGCACTACAGGGAAACATTGGACCTTCTTTGTGGCCTACATAGTGTGCATTTGTATTGAATTATTGAAGTTTGTATTGGGAATATTTTGAAATTGTTGCTATGTGAGTATAGTCTATTGGTATATATGGCTTTTAGTGGAATTTTATATATAAGAAAGTCCCGTTTTTTAACAAATATTATGAAAATATGCACTTTGTAAGTAGAACTCCATTGTGAACCACATGGTGCACATTCATATTCTATTACTGATCACTATAGTGGAAATATTTTAAGTTTTGTTATGTTAGGCTAGCCTAATGGTACATAGTGTTTTGGAGTACATTTTTTATAATGAAAGTGTCGTTTTTCAACAATAATTGAGAAAATATATAATTTTTATCGTGGTGTTATTGTGGGCCACATGGTACACATTTGCATTGAATGTTGGGTTGTTATAGTACAAATATTTGGAAATTGTTGTTATGTTAAGCTAGACAAGTGATACATAGGGCATTGTCTTCTCTTTTTTTTCGTCCCCACTATTATCCCTACATTAATGGGTTGGTTCCGTGATGCTTCCTCTCCAATGCCTTCTATCATAGGCTTCCTCTTCCACAAAGCCTTATCTCTTCATACCAGCCTTCATCTTATCTCGTTTTCTAATTCGCTTCCTCCCTCCCGATCTGTTCCCCGTAACAGGTTCCCCTTGATCCCTCCTCACTCCTTCCCCTCCATCCATTTTCAACTTATGCCCACACTATCTTAGTCGAGACACTTTTATCACCTCTGAATTTTTTACTACACCTGTCATTCTTCACATTTTTCCATCTTTCAAGCAGTGATATTTCCATAATCCACCTCAGCATTTTTATTTCTGTTCTTTCAAGCGTTGCCTCCAGCCAACGTTTCCAATTCATACATTTACAATGGTCTTATTACTCTCCTAAAGATCTTAACAATGTTTTACCTTGATTGGCATTTTCTTACTGCTAACTACCTCCACTTACCCCAGGCTGCTTTTATCCTATTTTCAACTTCAGCCTTACATCCTCTATCTTGAGTGTTTCAACTGTTTTATAACCGAGCCTTTACTTTCAGGCATTGCTATCCTGCCCCTACTTTCTTTATTGCTCACCATAGCTTCAGTCTAATTCACATTTACTCTCAAGCCACGCCTCTCCATAGTATATTACCACTCTCCAACCCATCTCTGTAAGCCTTCCCAATTTTCAGCGGTGACCACTAAATCCGCTGCATATAGCAATTCCCACAACTCTTCATATCAGATTCCTTCAGCGCAAATAAAAACGGGCATAATGCTGTGCCCTGGTATAATCTAACAATAACTTTAAAGGTGCCTGTTTCTCGAACAGCTGCTATTACTTTTGGCCTTGTTGTTTTGTATGCGATCTCTACCCTTTTAACCAACTTCTCTGTACTTTCGTCTTTCTCTAGCAACAAAACATTACATTTCTTAGTATTCTATTATAAGCCTTTTCTAGATTTACGAAAACACAGAAGAGCTTCTGGTTTTCCCTTAGCCTCTTTTCCTGTAGCTGTCTTACTATAAAGATGACATCCACAGTCCCTCTCCCTTTTACAAATCCATATTAATGTTTCCTAATCTTTGCAATCTCTCAATCTTTCATCTGGTACCCTTTCAAAAACTTTCAAACCATGCTCTGGTAGTTCAATTCCCCTGTAGTTACCACAATCCTTATGCTGAGATAGATGAGAACGTTGAGAGTGGAAAAAA
>NC_090752.1:79737810-79745310 GCF_036898095.1 Palaemon carinicauda
AGGCGATTATAGAAAAGAGAAAGACTATGAATAATACGGAGAACGTTTTCAAGCACTATACAGAAGAGAAGGATTATGAATAATACAAAGAATGTTTACAAGACACTGAATAAAATAGAAAAAGACCATAAAGAATACGGCGAATGTTTTCAAGACACTCTAGACAAGAAAAAGACTGAAGAATACGGAGAATGTTTTCAAGCACTATAGAGAAGAGAAAGAATATAAGGAATATGGAGAATTTTTTAAGACACTATAGAAAAGAGAAAGACTATACACAAAATGGTGAATGTTTTCAAGACGCATTAGAGAAGAGGAAGACTATGAAGAATACAGAGAATATTTTCAAGATACTACAGAGAAGAGAAAGACTATAGAGAATGCAGATCTTTTTTTTTCAAGACAATATAGATAAAAGAAAGACTAAAAAATACGGAGAATATTTTCAAGACACTATACAGAAGAGAAAGACCATAAAGAATACAGAGAAGATTTTCGAGACACTAGAGAAAATAGAAAAACTATAAAGAATACAAAAAATGTTTTCAAGACACTATAGAGATGAGAAAAATTATAAGGAACACAGAATGTTTTCAAGCACTTTCGAGAAGAGAAAGATTATAAAGAATACGGAGAATGTTTTCAAGACACTCTACAGAAAAGAAAAACTCTGTAGAATATGGATAATGTTTCCAAGACACTATAGAGAAGAGTAAGACTATAGATAATACAGAGAATACTTTCAAGACACCATAGAGAAGAGAAAGACTAAAGAATAAGTCAGACTTATTAGAGAAGAGAAAGACTATAAAGAGTACGGAAAATGATTGCGAGACTATAGAGAAGAGAAAGATAATAGAAAATACGGAGAATGTTTTCAAGACACTATAGAGAAGAGAAAGACTATAAAGAATACGGATAATACTTTTAGAATACTATAGAGAAGAGACAATTTAAAAACCACGCTTCGCCTTCGAAATACTCAATTTATCTTCATACCAATAAAATATAATTTCATGAAAAGCTTCCCTTTAGAGATCAAATGTCCAATATCAAGAAAACAAGCTAATACACGCATATACACACACAAACACACACATACATACGCACACACACACACACACACACACATATATATATATATATATAGTGAGAGAGAGAGAGAGAGAGAGAGAGAGAGAGAGAGAGAGAGAGAGAGAGAGAGAGAGAGAGAGAGAGAGATATTTTTTACAGGATTTTTTGTAGGATTTTGGTTTTCCAACGAAGTTTGCATATTGATTTATAATAATAATAATAATAATAATAATACATACATACATACATACATACATACATATACCAAGGCACTTCCTCCAATTTTGGGGGTAGCCAACATCAAACAAATGAAACAAAAAAGGGGACCCCTCCTCTACGTTCCTCCCAGCCTGACAAGGGACTCAACCGAGTTCGGCTGGTACTACTAGGGTGCCACAGCCCACCCTCCCCCGTTATCCACCACAGATGAAGCTTCATAACGCTGAATCCCCTACTGCTGCTACCTCCGCGGTCATCCAAGGCACCGGAGGAAGCAGCAGGGCCTACCGGAACTGCATCACAATCGCTCGCCATTCAGTCCTATTTCTAGCACGCTCTCTTGCCTCTCTCACATATATCCTCCTATCACCCAGAGCTTTCTTCACTCCATCCATCCACCCAAACTTTGGCCTTCCTCTTGTACTTCTCTCATCAACTCTTGCATTCATCACCTTCTTTAGCAAACATCCATTTTCCATTCACTCAACATGGCCAAACCATTTCAACACATTCATATCCACTCTAGCTGCTAACTCATTTCTTACACCTGTTCTCACCCTCACTACTTCGTTCCTAACCCTATCTACTCGAGATACACCAGCCCTACTCCTTAGACACTTCATCTCAAACACATTCAATTTCTGTCTCTCCGTCACTTTCATTCCCCACAACTCCGATCCATACATCACAGTTGGTAAAATTACTTTCTCATACAGAACTCTTTTTACAATCATGCCCAATCCTCTATTTTTTACCACTCCCTTAACGCCCCCCAACAGTTTGCATCCTTCATTCATTCTCTGACGTAAATCTGCTTCCACTCCAACATTTGCTGCAGCAACAGACCCCAATTACTTAAACTGATCCACCTCCTCAAGTAACTCTCCATTCAACATGACATTCAACCTCGCACCACCTTCCCTTCTCGTACATCTCATAACCTTACACTTACCCACATTAACTCTCAACTCCCTTCTCTCACACACCCTTCCAAATTCTGTCACTAATCGGCCAAGCTTCTCTTCTGCGTCTGCAACCAGTACAGTATCATCCGCAAACAACAACTGATATACCTCCCATTCATGGTCATTCTCGTCTACCAGTTTCAATCCTCATCCAAGCACTCGAGCATTCACCTCTCTCACCACTCCATCAACATACAAGTTAAACAACCAAGGCGACATCACACATCCCTGTCTCAGCCCCACTCCCACTGGAAACCAATCGCTCACTTCATTTCCTATCCTAACATATGCTTTACTACCTTTGTAGAAACTTTTCACTGCTTACAACAACCTTTCACCAACTCCATATAACCTCATCACATTCCACATTGCTTCCCTATCAACTCTATCATACGCTTTCTCCAGATCCATAAACGCATCATACACTCCTTACCTTTTGCTAAATATTTCTCTCATATCTGCCTAACTGTAAAAATCTGATTCATACAACCCATACCTCTTCTAAAACCACCCTGTACTTCTAAGATTGCATTCTCTGTTTTATCCTTAATCCTATTAATCAGTACTCTACCATACACTTTTCCAACTACACCTAACAAACTAATACCCCTTGAATTACAACACTCATACACATCTCCCTTAACCTTATATAGTGGTACAATAAACGCACAAACCCAATCTACTAGTACCATGGACAAAACAAAACACATAATAAACAATCTCACCAACCATTCAAGTACAGTCACACCCCCTTCCTTCAATATCTCAGCTCTCACATTAGCCATAACAGATGCTCTTTCTACTCTCGTTTCATCTAATGCTCTCCTTACTTCCTCTCTTGTAATCTCTCTCTCATTCTCATCTCCCATCACCGGCACCTCAACACCTGCAACAGCAATTATATCTGCCTCCCTATTATCCTCAACATTCAGTAAACTTTCAAAATATTCCCCCCACCTTTTCCTTGCCTCCTCTCCTTTTAACAACCTTCCATTTCCATCTTTCACTGTTTCTTCCATTCTTGAACCAGCCTTCCTTACTCTCTTCACTTCTTTCCAAAACTTCTTCTTATTCTCTTCATATGAATGACCCAATCCCTGACCTCACCTCAGGTCAGCTGCCCTTTTTGCCTCACTTACCTTGCGCTTTACTTCCACATTTTTCTCTATATCTTTCATACTTCTCTACACAATTACTCTGCAGCCATTTTTCAAAAGCCCTCTTTTTCTCTTCCACTTTTACCTTCACTCCTTCATTCCACCATTCACTGCCCTTCCTCACGCTGCCTCCAACCAACGTCTTGCCACACACATCACTTGCAATCCCAACAAAATTTTCTTTTACTAACTTCCACTACTCTAAATTATCAGTTTCTCTACTTTCACTCGTCATATACCATTTTTAACTTTTCTTGAAATTTACTTTTTACCTACGGTTTATTAGATCTTCAACCCTCACTAGCTCCCTTTTACACCCACCTACTCTATCCACCCACTCTTTTGCTACAACTAATTTTCCTTCCACCAAAAAATTGATCAGACATAACGTTAGCCATACCGCTAAACACGTGCACGTCTTTCAATCTTCCAAACATTCTTTTAGTTAACACATAATCCATTAACGCCCTTTCTACTACTCTTCCATTTGCCACTCTTACCATGATCCGTATTTGAATCCTCTCGAAATATGATTAAATGGCTTGTGCGTTTATATGCACTTGTGGTTCCGAAATGATTTACCAATTATTCCTCATTTAGCGACAATTCGGAAATCGTACCTGGAATTTCGTAAAAGGAAAAAGAAAGGCACATATGAGGAACTTATGAATACGAGAGAGAGAGAGAGAGAGAGAGAGAGAGAGAGAGAGAGAGAGAGAGAGAGAGAGAGAGAGAGAGAGAGTGAGAGAGAGAGAGAGAGAGAGAGGAGTAGCCAGATCGCTTTCAAAAAATATTTTAGAATTATTTTGTTTGGACCCGAGTCCAGGACGAGTAGTACGCAATGACCAACATTCAAAATAAAAGGTAATAAGAATTTTTGCTGGAGGTAGGGCATGGTAGGGGAGACCGGGGATAGTTGGCTACAGGGGTAAATTGACATATTTGCGATATTTTATATGATTGACAGTAGATTGTTCTGATATCACTACCACGTGATCATTACACGTTTGTCCAGTTACCAAGAAATTGCCATCAGGTTACTGTACAGGACCATGGACTTATTGACAAAGTTTGATTTTGTTGAAGTCATGTAAAATATGAGTAACTTCTTCTCTTTGTTGAAACATTTTCTAATTACTTCACATGTTGAATAATTTCTAGCTAAGATATTGCTTGAAATATGGGAATAATTTGACAGTAAGATTAAGCTTCCAAACAGTTAGGCTATTTGTTAGATACCATTCTAATAAAAGTTACCTGGTTGGTATCTGTTGGCACAGGAAGAACGGAGCAAGTGCCCGCATACATATTCTTTATTCTCTGAGTGTCAATTTCGGACAATATTACAATATTTTTCTTATATGATTCTCGGACATGGCTAGAAAATACCAAAGAAAGAACTAAATGAGCCTCAACTCCACTTTATGAGTTATTAGAGGCTATTTCAGGGATAATATTTTCTTGGTGCATATGTAGCAGACAGGCCTCTGCCTATGATTAGTCTGAAATGTAAAGATCACCAGAAAATGGGAGCATTAATATGAGGCATTAATATCATTCTGAGGCCAATATTTATTTTGTGATATGAATAAGTTTTCATAGACTACTTTCAAGGATCAAGGATTTTTATATTATTTGTTTTTTAATTGACAACTGTGATTTCTTATTCTCATAGCTTTTCTATTTAACTGAAACTGACCTTTATGTACTACTTATTTATCTTTTTGCCACATGCTGTTTTCAGTGATTAACAAAATTAATATTTATACGTCTGCCGTATTCAGATCTGTGATTAATGAAATAATTGAAAGTTGATGCTCTACTCAATACTATTTCAATGAGTTTTCATTTTGTTATTCAATAAACCCTATAGAAAATTAACATTTGGGGTAATTTAGTGTTTTATTCTTGATTGAGCAAGAAACATAAAATGTGCCAACTTGCCCCGTATGGTGTCACATGTGAGAAATACTTTTTAAAACGCTATTGTGTTTTTATTTGGTTATTAATCGTCGTTTGCGATACAATTAATTGTAGACAAATATTTATATTTCTTATTCATGTAATATGAGTTCCAAAATACTTCATAGTTTCATATCTAGAAATAAAAAGGTGTACCAACTAGCCCCGGTCTCCCCTACTGTTACGCTGATCTGTTGCATCTAGAATTTAGCTTAGAAATTCCTAGAAATATTCGAAGATGCTTTCTGAAATTTAAAAGGGAAAGAGTAATTAAGAAGGAAAGGAAAATTGGACACTAAATTATTTTCCATCGATAAAGAATAGAAATTCAGGACAAGAAATTTTAATCCAAAAAAAAATATAAATGGGAAAATAAGTCCTCAGAGAAGAAAAATAGTATGATAAAAAAAATGGGTATTCGTGCTGCTTAATGAATCCAATTAATAAATACGGATGGGGAAATGAATGATAGTATATGAGCAAAGAGAAATTCATTAATCAAGATAAGACAACAGTAACATATATAGCTTGAATATTTCTTAGTAGTATCCCTATTACTGTATGAACAAGATTCGTGGTATGACAATGAAAACAGTAACTAACAAATTTTGTAGATTTAAGAACAAAGCCCTTAGAAGAATATTGGGAGTTTAATGACAGGACAGGATTAGAAATAAAACTTTAAAAGAGGTTATTCGAGTGCCATATGTGGAGGGGTAGATGGAGATGGTCTGGGAATGCTCTTCGCACTTCCAAAGAGAGATTAGTTCACAAAACCTTCAACTGAGCTCCACAAGGGACTAGAAGAGTGCCTACATGGGTAAGGACTATGAAGCGTGAAGTAGGAGATGATGAATGGATAAGTATCGATTTAAAAGCTCAAGATAGAGGCGACTTTGCGTCAATAGGCGTAGGGGGAGATGATGATGATGATGATGAATATCCCTGATTGTGTTTGTGTGTCTACAGTGACGCAAATAGTGTATCTGTGTACATGTTCGCTTTCCCGCTTGAGATATACACATGCTATTGCAATTTCTTGTGGAAGATAAAGACAAAATATGTAAGAGCTCTTCCTCAAAACATGCATGCGAGTCTAACTATTTCTGATAAAACTAAAGATTAATTTGATGTGTTTGTTAATTTTGGAAGTTGTATCGAACTTTTTAATATGGCATGAGGATGACCGGAAACATGTAGCTTTGATTAGTAAATACAGTCTCGGAACATCTTGCAGGTTTTCTTAATTTTTTTCGTTATCTTGGCAATCAAGGTAATATTTAGAGGGATCACAGTCTTTTAAGAGTTCATTGTATTTATTGAAGAAGAACTATGCAATGTTATGGAGATATGCATTATGAGTGAATGAATGATTGAATAAATGAGTAAATGATGTAGGTGATGCGAAACAAAAGGCATAAATGTTTCAGAAGGAAAATTTATCTTGATTTAGCTGATTTTTGGGCAATACAAAGTTTTATGAACATGGAAGGATTGAATTCCTATGCACACTTACAGAAATTAATATAAATTAATAGTTTAAGAAGAAGAGAGAGAGAGAGAGAGAGAGAGAGAGAGGAGAGAGAGAGAGAGAGAGAGAGAGAGAGAGAGAGAGAGAGAATAGTACAACATTCACACACATATTATTTCTAAGAGATATCGTCTCTCCTACTATGGTTGTTTTGATTTTGAGCAACAGTTAACTATGAATATTTCACTTCTCGTTTTACCGTAGGTAAAAGGAATACTCAACAAAAAGAAATAGCTTCTGTTCGAAACAAATGTTATTCAGAAAGAAATATTGCGTTCTTTTTATAGCAGAAATTGTACAAAGGTTTACCTTGTCTAGTATTCCCTAAGGTCGTTTTTTTTTTGTAAATGGATTCAAAGATACAAATGCTTAGACTGATTTCAGTAGTTTTAGCTGAATATTCCAATATTGTTTTGAAAATTCTCTCTCTCTCTCTCTCTCTCTCTCTCTCTCTCTCTCTCTCTCTCTCTCTGAATTTTGTTTTTCCTAGAAGTGACTTCATCTCCCTTCCATTGTTACCTGTATCAAATTTGTCAAATAGTGGTGTTGCCGATTAACCGATGTATAGCGCTAAGAAACATAATAGATATAC
>NC_090752.1:79750310-79753441 GCF_036898095.1 Palaemon carinicauda
TTCTAAGTTCGTCAATCCATCGTCTTCTCTTCCTTCCCCTACTTCTTTTGCAATCTCTATGACCTATTCTGTTACTCTTTTTGTCCAAATATTAGCTGTCAATTTCATTATATGCCCTGCTCATATCCATTTATTTTCTTACTTGTAAGAATATATTCTACTTTAATTTGCTCTTGTATCCATGTTGCTCTTGTGACGGTGCCGAGTGAGGGTTGTTGAACTCAAAGGCAGGATGCAATCAACTGAGTTGTTTATTAAGGAACACTCTTCTTTATATACAAAACCTCAAGGCAACAGGGACATAACCTGTTCGAGAGACATAAAATGTTACAGAGCAAAACGGAGACATGATCATTCAGATTCTTTTTTAGTGCGAGGGAAGAGCGCAGATACAGCATAATATATACAAAATAATTAAGTACAATTGTGTGACACACGGTTGGTACATGGCTCCCCCCCTAAAAATGACATACTATACATGTTAAATAGGCGCCCTGATCTAGAGAGGGCGAACTGTAGGCGGGTCATCTGGCAGAAGATAAGCAGGTTTAGACGATCAATGGAGACCCAGTCTTCTTTGCCCCGAATGTTTAGTAGGAGTGCTTTCGGACTGCGTCGGATCACAAGGAAAGGGCCCGTGTAAGGGGGCGTTAGTGGTGGCTTGCTAGTGTCATTGTGCAGGAAGATGTGCGTTGCAGAGTGCAAGTCCGTTGGTATGTGATGCTTCGCTGGGGGCTTGTAAGTCTGGCGGCACGGAGTAAATTTTCCCACGACGTGACGTATGCGCTGGAGATCGTCGGAGGAGGTTGTAGAAGGAAAAAATTCGCCAGGGACGACCAACGGGTTGCCATACACCATTTCAGCTGCCGAGACGTCGAGGGCGTCTTTAGGAGTGGTCCTTAGTCCCAGGAGGACCCAGGGAAGCTGAGTAAACCAGTTGCAATCCTTGCAGCGGGACATCAAAGCTGCTTTGAGGGTGCGATGAAAACGTTCAACCATTCCATTGGCAGCGGGGTTGTAGGCCGTTGTCTGATGTAGGGTGATGCCCAGGAGATTCGCTAATGACGTCCACAATTGAGAGGCGAAAGTGATTCCCCTGTCAGAAGTAATATGCTCAGGGATACCGAATCTTGAAATCCATCCAGAGAGTAAGGCAGATGTACATGAGGCGGACGTTGCAGTATCCATGGAATGGCTTCAGGCCAACGAGTGGAGCGGTCGATGACGGTAAATAGGTAACGATGTCCTTGTGATGTGGATAGGGGGCCTACAACGTCGACGTGAATGTGTGTGAAACGACGCTGAGGTTGAGGAAAGGTGCCCACTCCTGAATCCGTGTGTCGATGTACTTTGGAAGTTTGGCAAGAAGTACAGGGGTGGACCCAATCCTTAGCATCCTTAGAAATGCCGTGCCAAATAAACTTTGCCTTCAGCAGCTGTGCAGTAGAACGGCACGAGGGATGTGAAAGGCCGTGAATGAAATCAAACACCTGTCGGCGCATGGGGAGCAGGAATCCAAGGTCGCGGTCTACCAGTACTGACGTCACAGAGGAGGGTGGTGTTGGAGTCTTCGAGGGGAAAATCTTCCCAACGGAGGGACGTGCAGGATGTCCTACAAGCTTGATACTCTGGATCCTGTTGTTGGGCTTCAGCCAGGGTGTTGTAATCCCAATCCCAGTTGAACAGCAGCCAACATGTTTCTGGACAGGGCATTGGCAACGGGATTCATTTTCCCAGGGACGTATTGGAGGGTGCAATTGTATTCAGCCACGGCGGAGAGATGTCGGCGTTGACGGGCGGACCAGGCGTCAGACTGTCGAGTGAAGGCGTGCACCAGAGGCATGTGGTCTGTGCGAATGACGAAGGGCGTACCTTCTAAGAAATGGCGAAAGTGACGGACAGCCAAGTGCACCGCCAGCAATTCTCGATCGAAGGTGACGTCAGCAACGAGAAACTTCCAATTGAATTTTACCGTTTCCGAACGATAATGTGAGGTTCTCGTAACCGTAGGTGGGTATCGCAGATCCGTTGGCAGCTACCAAGCGGACGTCGGCAGATGTAGACAGACTACGTCATGCCTTGAAGAGTTTCCTTGGCAAAAGAGAACGACAAGTACCAGTGTCTACCAAAAATCGCATGCCCGTTCCTGCATCCTGTAAAAAGAAAAGATTAGAAACATGGGAGGCCACCGCCACAAGCGATGGCCTACTTACACGTTTTTTGGCCACTGACAATCCTTGGCACATTTCTTCGCGGTTGCCCCGAATCTGAAGTAGTAGTAGCAAAACTGCGGCAGATGGGAGGTAGTAAGTGGCTGTGGAAGTCGTTCGTTGGGGCGCGAGCGATTGGTGGGTGGTGGGCAGCTTTGTCGCCGCTTCGGCACGTCACAGGGTAGGCGTGTATGTCCTACGGCATTCATGTCAGCTTCGGTTGACGTTGAATAGGCATCCTCGTCGTCAGGGGTGGAGGTCTTGAAGTGGCTGTCCATAAGGTCGTTGGCTTTGGTCATCAAGTCCTTTATGGGTAAACTATCGACATCGGTATGGCAGCGCGTACAGGTTCGGGTAAACGGCGTATCCAAAGGGCACGAAGTAGGTTCACCTCACGAGGAGAGCCGTCTGCGGCAGGTTGAAGGCGAGCGATACTGGTCATTTCCCTGAGGGCAAGCGAAGCCCTTTGCTCCCCCAACGGTTGTTGCGAGAGCTGAAAAAGCTTTGCTATACGGGGGGCTGGCGACGGCGAGTACTGCTGCAGAAGGTATGTTTTGAGGGCGTCATACGCTATTGGGGTGTCTCCTTGTTCACAAAGCCAGTCGGATATTTCTGGGAAGGTGTCCTCGGGTATCGCCGCGAGAACATAATCCGCTTTGGTGGTTGAGCGAGTCACGCCCCTGATACGAAACTGGACTTCTGCGCGCTGAAACCAAGCAAATGCCTCTCCGCTGGTGAACGGTGAAAGTTTCAATGGGGCGGCCGCAGCGCCAACTGCTGTAGTAGAGTCCGTCATAGTACCAACGATGGAGGGGTGAGGGAGGTGGGGGTGGAAGGCAGTGGAGCGAGTCGACTTCCGGGGTCACCAATGTGACGGTGCCGAGTGAAGGTTGTGAACTTAAAGGCAGGATGCAATCAACT
>NC_090752.1:79758941-79776441 GCF_036898095.1 Palaemon carinicauda
GTATGTATATATATAGTTATAAATATATATATATATATATATATATATATATTGAGGTAGGTCGTTGCTCCTGGCGAGCTTCAAAGATAAAATAAAAAGGAGGACGAATAGTCTGGACAACATCTTTCAATTTATTGGTGCCGACGTTTCAGGACTCATCCCATTATCAAGGCTAATGGGAGTGAGTCATAGAACTGGATGTGCGCTCAAAACCAAAGAATTCTCAACCATCAGAGAACATGCAAGTAAATGCAAGACCAACATTGCATATAAAAACTTTGAAATCATAGCTCAAGCGCCAAATAACTCCTCTCTACTAGTATTGGAATCGTTAATGATTAAAGAAAAGGCTCCTAAACTAAACAGCCAATTATCCTCTGTCCCCCTCCACATCGCTTAAGCTGGCAAATTTAGAATTTTCCTCCTGAGTACTGTCCTTCAGATAGTCACTCAGTACTCTAGTCTGTTCCAGACAGGTTGGTCTCCTTAGACAATTTTGATTTTTGTATATTTAATTCTAAGATACTTTTCTTTTAGTTAATATTTTTATCTCCATATTTTACTTGTAACTGTGTTTATAATTTCAATTTTAATTTTGACTGTGTTTTTTGTATTTTATATATTTTTACTGAGTTTTGCTTATAATGTTTTATATGTCCATTTTAGCCTTGATAATGGGATGAGTCCTGAAACGTCGGCACCAATAAATTGAAAGATGTTGTCCAGACTATTCGTCCTCCTTTTTATTTTATCTTTGAAGCTCGCCAGGAGCAACGACCTACCTCAATATATATATATATATATATATATATACATATATATATATATATATATATATGTATATGTATGTATATATATAGTTTTATATATATATATATATATATACATATATATATATATATATATATATACTGAACAAGCATTAATACACACATGCAATGATATAGTGTTGGTTTCCTGTTTAATCCTTGTGTTCGTTTTCCTATCTGCCATTTGCGGAAACGAAATACATAATCAATCGCATTTCTCTATAAAACCAGCTATTATCAATAACACACTTTACTTAAATAACAGCTTCTTATTCGAGTGATATGCTTTTTAATCTGATGGAGGACATGCTTTATTCCTAAATGTGAACAACGCACCTACTTTAATCACGCCTAAAGAATATTTTATGATTCTTTCAATCGTGTAATGACTCATATGTTGATAACAGTAACAAGTATTCTTCATCGGCCACTTTCTGAAGCTAGATATGGAACAGTATCTCCAAAACGACCCGGCTTCAGAAATTCTGGATAACCCTCTCCAAGAGCAAGGAATGCTTCCTTTAGTGTACGTGGCCATTTATAGCAAGAAAACAATATACCAATTCACCTCTGGTTTCATAGAGAGTCAAACATTAAAAACCTTGGAGTTTTTTTTTTTTTTTTTTTTTTTTTTTTTTACTAGCGAAGCTACGATCCCAGTTGGAAAAGCTGGATGCTATAAGCCCAAGCTTTCCAAGAGGAAAAATAAGTAAATAACATACAAGAGAAGCAATTAACAACAAAAAATATTTCAAGGAAAGTAATAACATTAAAATACTAGAGAACTATTATACCCTCTGGCGTTTTAAGGCCATAACCTGCGCTCCCATGTACATGGCACTGTGAGCTATTAGATCAATGCCATTAGTAGATTTATCGATAATAAAGGACCTGGCATCTACAAAAGCGCATACTATATACCTTTAAAATACCAAAAAAAAAAAAAAAATAAATAAAAAACATACATTAATTAGGTCCAAATACGTAACTGTCTTTGGTGGGGGAGAGGGAGGCTTAGTTCAGTTCCAGTATACATTCTTTAGCGCTTGGTATCTTGCCTTATTAGCCACCCTAGAGCATGTAATAGAATATCATAAAGAAGAGAATACAGCAATATTAACTTTCATAGATGTACTAAAATCAATATACATTCATGCATACCTCTATACATGCACACATACACACACACACTATATATATATATATATATATATATAAATATATATATATATACATATATATATATACATATATATATATATATAAATATATGTATATATATACAGTATATATATATATATAATTATATATATATAAATATATATATGTATATATATATATATATATATATGTATATATAATATATATATATATACTGTATATAATTTGTGTGTATATATATTATATACAGTAATATATATATATATATATATATTTGTGTGTATATATATTATATACAGTATGTATATATATATATATATATATTATGTATATATATGTTATATACAGTATATATATATATATATATAATATATATCCAAGTGTTAACTATGAGAGGGCCAAAAAATATGATTTCATTTCATTCGAAGTGATAATGTATGAATGTTTATAAAAGTATGAATTAAAAATAAAATCACAGTTAAGATTACATTATGTTTTTACCAAATAGGCTATATGGTCACTGTACAAAGTAAGTTTGCCTGACGAAAGATAGTTTATAGATAGTGGGGGGGGGGGGGGGGAAATGTAATTCTTATATATTTACAATTTATATTTTTTTTTTTATGATAATACATGGAAAAAAATAGCGTTCGGTGCAAAATTTTAATTTTTTTTTAGTATTTTAGCATTTTTTTTTGTGCTGATAATAGAGAGGAGAGAGAGAGAGAGAGAGAGAGAGAGAGAGAGAGATCTTAAAATAAATCTTCAACAATGCTTTTTTTTTGTTAAATATCCTATGTAGTATATTCTATTTGACCCGTTATTTTCCCCGCTATTATTCACTTACCTTTCTTTGCAGTGTCCATAACTGTTGTCATTAGGTTTAATTGGCTGTATTATTCTTTTATGACTAACAATTTATCGACAGGTGCATTATTACATTCATACATTCCAAACAGCACAGATCTATATATATCAGATTTTCAGCATCGTAATATAGTTATTTTTTTTTTCAAATATTTTGCAATGGAATTTGCATTTATTTTTCATTTAATGTTTCTATTGTTTCGGTCATAAACTTGCACAATGAAAGAGAGTACATTTTTGATATATTTTCAATTGCATGAGAAAAAACTATTACTGTATCCATATTTCAAAATGTTCTCTACCTAAATGTATATCATAAAAAGATTCAAGATTGCAAACTTAACGGGTAAGGATAGTGAAATATTAGTGAATGTTGGACACCAAAATATAAGTAAAGATTTTGAGAGCATGAGCAATTGATATATTTAAACACTGAATGTTCTGTGCTTCTTAAACAAAATTAATAATATGATTCTACCAATAGCTTCTTATACACGTTTTACTAGTATTTGCAAAGCTCTTTTTTATATTGACCAGACAAAATTTCACTGGTCTAGGTGATAATTTCGGTAAAGATCGAAAATTTTACAATGATCTAACCATGATACAAATCTGTTAGATTTCAAAGGGCGTATAGACTCAGATGCTTTGCATCTGTATATGGATTTGCATACCATGCTCCTTACAAATTTCTATTATTTCCATTAGTCACACCAATGTACAGATTCATACCTGTATATAGATCTACATGACTTATTTTTGAAAAAATACCTATGATTACTTTCTGTAAGAATTAACTATCATTTACATCCATACATATATTTTCTTATCATATATGTTTACAGAATATTTTGGGTCACATCTGTAAACTGATTTGCTTGTGTCCATATCTGTAAACAGATTTTTATAGCGTATATGTGCTGTCCTTAGGCTAATAGCATTGGTTTTTCCATCTAGGATTGTAACTCTGCTTTTCCTGTTGGCCTTTGACTAACAGCATTTGGTTTTTCACCGAGAAGTGTATCTATGCTTTTCCAATTTGGTGTTTTTTATTTTGCTAACAGCATTTAGTTTTCCCCTTCTAGAATTATAGCCCTGATATTCCAGTTGGAGCTCTTGGGTTAATAGCATTTGGTTTTTCCATCTATAATTGTATCTTTGCTCTTTCAATTAGGGTATTTGGCTAGCAGCATTTGGCTTTTCCACTCAGTATGGACAGGTCTGCTTTTCCAATTTAGGATACAGGCTACCAACACTTGGTATTCCCAATTAAGATTGTAGCCCTGCTTTTTCCAACTGGGGACCCTTGGACTACCAATGTTTGTTTTTGCACGTAAATTGTAGCCCTGCTTATGCAGTTTGGCCCATTCAGCTAACAGCATTTAGTTTTCCCATTTAGGATTGTAGCTCTGTTTTTCCAGTTAGGGCCCTTTAGCTAATATTATTTAGTTTCCCATCTATGATTGTAGCTCTGCTTTTCCCAGTTAGGGCCCTTTAGCTAATATCATCGTTTTTCATCTAGGATTGTAGCTCTGCTTTTCCAGTTTGGACCATTGAGCTAAGATTTGGTTTTCCATTTAGGATTGTAGCTCTGATTTTCCAGTTAGGACCCTTGAGCTAATATCATGGTTTTCCATTTAGGATTATAGCTCTGCTTTTCCAGCTGGGTCCTTGGGCAAATATTATTTGGTTTTCCATTTAGGACTGTAGCTATGATTTTCCAGTTAGGACCCTTGGGCTAATATCATTTGGTTTTCCATCTAGGATTGTAGCTCTGCTTCTCCAGTTAGGGCCTTTGAGCTAATATCATTTGGTTTTCCATCTAGGATTGTAGCTCCGGTTTTCCAGTTAGGGCCCTTAGGATAATATCCTACTTAACAAATTTTGAATTTTCATTAGAGGATTTTAGCTCCACTTTTTTCAGTTGGGTGTCGTTGCGCTAACAGCATTTGGTTTTTCCACATAGGTTTTTTAGTTCTGCATTTTTCAATTTTGACCCATGAGCTAACAACATTGAGTTTATCCATTTAGAATTGTAGTTTTCTTTATCATGATAATAATAACTAGAAAAGCACTTTGAGAGTGCAGACCTCCAGCACGGCAGCTTATTTATCAAAACCAGCGTGCCACTCAGAATTAGTTAATCATTTCCAGCTCATCACATAACAGTTTAAAATACCTGCAAGGTTTCATTACTTTACGATTAAAAATGGGTCCGTTTGGTTGATTACCGGTATTTGATCTTTTTCTTGACCTTGACTCGACCTTGACCTTCGACCTTGACAGCTCTTTACATAACAGTATAAAATTGCTGAAAGTTTAATTACTTTACGATTAATATTGTGCCTGTATGGTTGATGAATAGAATTTAACCTTTTGCTTGACCTTGACCTTGGACTCGACTTTGACCTTCGCCCTTAAGAGCTCTTTACATAACAGTTTAAAATCCTTGCCGGTTTCATTACTTTATGATTAAAATTGTGGGCCGTGTGATTAATGATAGGATTTTGACCTTTTACTTGACATTGACCTTGGATTCGACCCTGACCCTTGATCATAACAGCTCTTTACATAAGATTTTTAAAATCCCTGTAAGTTTAATTACCTTACGATTGAAATTCTGGCCGTATGATTGATGACCGGAATTTGTTCGACCATAACAGCTCTTTACATAAGAGTTTAAAATCCCTGTAAGTTTCACTACTTTACAATTAAAATTGTAGCTGTATGGTTGATGACCGGAATTTAACCTTTTGCTTGACCTTGACCTTAGGCTCGACCTAGACCTTCGACTTCGACTTGTATTAATTACCATGTATTTTCCATACATTCAATTAGAAACCAAATCTGAAGTATCTGTGACAGCAATGGCCAAACTTATGGGTGATTACAATGAATTGGAACATTTTCCTTGATCGTGACCTTGACCTTCCAAAACTTAAATATTTCAAGCTTTATACATAACAGTTAATCCCAGTTAATCCCAGATTAAAGCCAGGAAGCTATTCACAAACAAGCGTACACACACAAAAACACACACACACAAACCACACACACAAACAAACACACAAACACACGCATTAAACAAGGGGGTAAAACATAACCTCCATCTAACTTCATTGGCAGAGGTAATGATTATAATGATAATAGCAATAATAATAGTAATAATAATTATGATGATAATAATAATGATAATGTTTTCTTTATTTCAACAGATGTGGAGGGATCTAATCTGTATACAGATTAGTACATACAAATAAGAACACTCACACAACATATGTACCAGTATATATACATACATACATATATATATATATATATATATATGTATATGTATATATATATATATATATATATTGTACCGCACTAGTATCACACGTTGATGTCGACTAACCCCCAAAATTGGGGGAAGTGCCCTGGTATATGTATGTATGGTATGACGTGTAATACACATGCCTTGTACAATTTTAACGGTATATTTCTTTTTTTTTTTTTTTTTGTTTTGTATATTGTCGTTACAACTCTCCCCTCTCACTGATAACTTGTTCATTCCTTTATTTTCCTGCACTTTTGTGTTTGAATTTTTGTACCGTTCTTGACTGGAACGGATTGTAGGAATACTTAAGCTCCGACCAAATAAAGTTCAGTTGCATTCACGAGAATACAACCTAACAGCTCGGCGGCACAGTATATATCAGTATTATATATATATATTATATATGTATATATATATATGTATATATATATATAAATATATTTATATATATACATATATATATATATATATATATAAATGTATCTATGTATGTATGTATATATATATATATATATATATATGTCTGTATGTATGTATGTATGTATATACTGTATATACATATATACATTATATATATATATATATATATAAATATGCATATATATATGTATGTATGTATATATATACATATATACAGTATATATATATATATATATATATGTATATATATATATATATATTTATATACACACATATATATATATATATATATATGTATATATATATATTTATATATACATATATATATGTATATATATGTATATTATATATATATATATATATATATTTTATATATGTATATATATATATATATATATGTGTGTGTGTGTGTATGTATGTATGTATATATATACATATATACAGTATATATATATATATATATATATTATGAGTGTGTGTGTCAGAGTGTTTTAATGGAAAAGGGTTTAATGATAAAATATACACTAAATCTTTATATCTGTTCTACCCATGAAACATGAAATAATTACCATTCATTTACATGAAATTCAAGCTGAAAATAGACATATTTATGAATGCATGGACGTTCATTGATTATGCATAATAATGGTAATTTATTTTTGTAACATTTCATCACGGTAAATTATAGATTAGCATTCCCGAGCTCTTAAAAAATTTGTTTGTTTTTTCGATTGAAATTCAGTGTATGAGATTTTTTCTTTTAAAGAAATATTTAGCAACAAAAAGGAATTCACTATTTAATCCATTCTGAAATTTGCAGCTGAGATTTACACTTTATGGTTATTCCTCGTCTGTGAAGAAAAATATTGACTGAAATTGCTTTGACTAAATCACAATATTTTCCGACAATTTTTGTAATTGATAAAAAAAGATGATTAAAAGAATTTTTTTTTTTATTTCGTCTAAGAATACTCACGGGCCTTTACTTAAAGTTCTTGCTTTTAGATAGCAAATGGGAAATTTTTTTATGTAGATATTTATACATGACAAGAGGAGCTCCAAAGAAATTTTCGTAAAAAAAAAAAAAAAATTATCTTCTGTAATATATACCGTAAATTTACATGAATATCGGGAATTGAATGTAAAAATTTAATTTGAAATATGTACAGTGTTCTATATGACAATGTCGGTGACATTTTTAGCCTCAATCAATCAAATTGTAAAATTGTTTGTTGTTTATTTTCACAGTATTAGATAACAATAGAAACGTTGCTAAATGCCCCACATAAGAAAAGATGATCTAAATAAGGGAATTTTGTAGCCAAAAGAAGTACAACACTATTCTCAAGAGGGGTCCACACCAGGCCGTTTCAAGTCTATCCCAGTTAATGAACTGGATGGATATCGTATTGTCGATCATTTTGCCAACAATCTAAAAGTAAAGGCAACGACGCTAAAAGTACTACGTTAATCAAATAAAACAAAAGGAATGGATATACCGTAGGAAACTAGTTAGATTCGGCCAATTATTGAGATATTCTAAACATCCTTATAATAGTAAACGTTGTCATACGATCAGTAAATAAGCAACACTACTGTTCCCACTTATAAAAGTGAAATGGGTTCGTCTTTATAAATTATATTTGAAAAGGTTTATAGTAATGCACAAGTATCGAAAATAATTCTACTTTGCTTGGAAAATTCAACCCTCAAAACAGCTGCCATTAGTACTTCATTAATTTACATCTATGATAGATACTGTAATGAAATAGGGTAGATTGTTTAGACAACCCCTAGTATTGTCCACGTATATCTTACTCGGTTAATTCATAATAAATGTTTATCTTTCTCATAAGATAATCGTCAAACGTTATGATAAGAAATTTGATTGATCGATCATCACATCGCAAAAAAAAAAAAATATATATAAAAGAACAAAGATAAATACATTTTCAAGAACAACACATTGCCTCTAAAGGATATTTATAAATCTGCACTTATCAAAACAATTTCGTAGTTCAGCTGATCTTTACAAAAATGTGGACGGTAGCCTACATATATACTCTGATAACAAATTCTTCTCACAATGCCATAAGAATTTTCCAAACAAACTTCAACTGATTTCAGTTACTGATGGAATGCATTTACTTTTTATATTTCTCTCTTTCTGTTTGATTTCACAAATACAAATAAATTACAAAGGTTACATATTTATGTGGATGCTTGTAGACACACACACAAATATACATATATATATACATATATATACATGTATATATATATATATATATATATATATATATATATATATACTATATTTATATATATATATATATATATATATATATATATATATATATATATATATATATATTTATATATACATATATATATGTATATATATATATATATATATATATATATATATATATATATATATATATTTACTGTATAGATATATATATATATATATAAATATATATATATATATATATATATATATACATATATAAATATACATATATATATATATATATATATATATATATGTATATATATATGTATATATATATATATATATATATATATATATATATATATATATGAAGCCAATTATAAATACTGATCGTTTTGCAATGTATTTTTCAAGTCATCTTTACAAAATTTTACTGTATTCATACTATGATGGGCGGAAGGACACTAAGCAAACACCTGCATGGTAGGAATGTCTTAGTACTCAGGAATCGAAAACAAATACGCTATAAACAAATTAAGAAAAATTTTATATGGTCTACCACTCACGTTTATTAGACCTAAAATATTTTTTATTACAGATTTTTGTAAAGTTAAATTGATCCATTTTTACTTTTTATAACACACGCACACACACACACACACACACACATATATATATATATATATATATATATATATATATATATTATATATATATATATATATATTCTTATATATATACATATATATACAAACTGTCATAGAAAGGAAGGACATGTCTGAGGCCTTTATGTAGTGGACTAGTAACGCCGAATGAAGATGATATATTGGGAGTTAAATGGCAGAACAGGATTAGAAATGAAACTATGAGAGAAATTACTGGAGTGTCATATGTGGATGAGATCGTGGTGAGGGTGTACCAACCGTGTTTCACACAATTGTACATAATTCCTTTTGTATATATTATGCTTGTATCTTCGCTCTTCCCTCGCACTAAAACGAACATGAAAATTCATGTCTGGTCTTTCCTCTGTAATATTGTCTGTCTAGTGAACTTGTTATGTCCTGTTGCCTTGAGATTTTGTATATAAGGAGAGAGTTCTACAATAATATAACTCAGTCATTTCCAACCTGCCTTTGAGTTCACAACCTTACTCGGCGGCGTCACATTGGTGACCCCGGAAGTCGACTCGCTCCCACTGCCTTCCACCCCCACCTCCCTCGCCCCTCCATCGTTGGTACTATGACGGAGACGGACTCTACTACAGCAGTTGGCGCTGCAGCCACCCCATTGAAACTTTCACCGTTCGCCACCGCAGAGGCGTTTGCTTGGTTTCAACGCGCAGAAGTCCACTTCCGTATCAGGGGCGTGACTCGCTCAACCACCAAAGCGGATTATGTTCTCGCGGCGATACCCGAGGACACCTTCCCAGAAATATCCGACTGGCTTTGTGAACAAGGAGACACCCCAATAGCGTATGACGCCCTCAAAACATACCTTCTGCAGCAGTACTCGCCGTCGCCAGCCGCCCGTATAGCAAAGCTTTTTCAGCTCTCGCAACAACCGTTGGGGGACCAAAGGGCTTCGCTTGCCCTCAGGGAAATGACCAGTATCACTCGCCTTCAACCTGCCACAGACGGCTCTCCTCGTGAGGTGAACCTACTTCGTGCCCTTTGGATACGCCGTTTACCCAAACCTGTATGCGCTGCCATACCCGATGTCGATAGTTTACCCATAAAGGACTTGATGACCAAAGCCGACGCCCTTATGGACAGCCACTTCAAGACCTCCATCAACGCCTCCACCCCTGACGACGAGGATGCCTATTCAACGTCAACCGAAGCTGACATGAATGCCGTAGGACATACACGCCTACCCCGTGACGTGCCGAAGCGGCGACAAAGCCGCCCACCACCCACCAATCGCTCGCGCCCCAACGAACGACTTCTACAGCCACTTACTACCTCCCATCCGCCGCAGTTTTGCTACTACCACTTCAGATTCGGGGCAACCGCGAAGAAATGTGCCAAGGATTGTCAATGGCCAAAAAACGTGTAAGTAGGCCATCGCTTGTGGCGGTGGCCTCCCATGTTTTTAATCTTTTCTTTTTACAGGATGCAGGAACGGGCGTGTGATTTTTGGTAGACACGGGTGCTTGTCGTTCTCTTTTGCCAAGGAAACTCTTCAAGGCACGACGTAGTCTGTCTACATCTGCCGACGTCCGCTTAGTAGCTGCCAACGGATGTGCGATACCCACCTATGGTTACGAGAACCTCACATTATCGTTCGGAAACGGTAAATTCAATTGGAAGTTTCTCGTTGCTGACGTCACAATGCCAATCCTCGGTGCGGATTTCCTCTCTCATTTCCACCTTCTGGTCGATGTCGCCCACCGACGATTGGTCAACGCAGACTCGTACTTGTCGACACCTCTTCAACCCGCCCCCTCTAACCTCGCTCTCCACATCAGCGCACCCACGGATGCCTACGCCCACCTCCTCACGTCGTACCCAGAAGTTTTCCGTCCAGAACTTCGCCAAACGCCCACGGTTCCTGCCAAGCACGGTATTTATCACCATATCAAGACGACGGGACCCCCAGTCTTCGCAAAATTCAGACGTCTGGCACCGGAACGATTGGCAGCCGCCAAACAGACGTTCGCCGAAATGGAGAAAATGGGCCTTTGCCAAAAGGCCTCCAGCCCATGGTCGTCGCCCTTACACATCGTTCTGAAGAAAGACGGCTCCCTCCGTCCGTGCGGGGATTACAGGCGCCTGAACATGCAAACAGAACCGGATCACTACCCCCTCCCAAACATTGCCGACGTGACCTCCTACCTGCACAAAGCGAAGGTTTTCTCTACGCTCGACCTCCTGAAGGGGTATTATCAGGTGCCTATGAACCCAGAAGACATCCCCAAGACCGCCATCACCACTCCGTTTGGTACATACACCTTCAATTACTCCTGTTTTGGCCTTCGTAATGCTGGGGCAACGTTTCAACGTCTCATGGAGGGCATCTTAGGGGACCTCCCTTTCTGTGTATGTTATGTGGACGACATACTTGTGTTCTCCTCCTCAAAAGAGGAACACCTCCGTCACCTGCGCATCGTGCTCGACCGCCTGCAACAAAACGGCCTTGTAGTCCGGTACGACAAGTATACCTTTGGCGCCAACGAAGTATCGTTCTTAGGGCACCGCATCACTCCTGAAGGTGTCCACCCCCTCCCTGAGAAGGTAGCAGACGTTCAGAGCTTCCTTGTGCCCTCGACCGTCAAAGCTCTGCAGGAATTCTTGGGCATGATCAACTATTATCACCGTTTTCTGCCAGCCATTGCCGCCACTCTTGCTCCCCTCTACGCCTCCCTTAAGGGCAAGCAGAAGGACCTGAAGTGGGGTCCCCTTCAAGAAGCAGCCTTCTGCAATGCAAAGAAGGCCCTATCAACTGCTGCGGCTCTCACTTTTTCCTATCCCACACGCCCCTCTCCTTCTCTCCACCGATGCCAGCGACGTCGCTATTGGTGCAGTACTCGAGCAGGTGGTCAAAGGCTCGCCCCGCCCATTGGCCTTCTTCAGCAGAAAACTGTCCAAGGCGGAATCGGGTTATTCTACCTTCGATCGAGAATTGCTGGCGGTGCACTTGGCTGTCCGTCACTTTCCATTTCTTAGGAGGTACGCCCTTCGTCATTCGCACAGACCACATGCCTCTGGTGCACGCCTTCACTCGACAGTCTGACGCCTGGTCCGCCCGTCAACGCCGACATCTCTCCGCCGTGGCTGAATACAATTGCACCCTCCAATACGTCCCTGGGAAAATGAATCCCGTTGCCGATGCCCTGTCAAGAAACACGTTGGCTGCCGTTCAACTGGGATTGGATTACAACGCCCTGGCTGAAGCCCAACGACAGGATCCAGAGTATCAAGCTTGTAGGACATCCTGCACGTCCCTCCGTTGGGAGGACTTTCCCCTTGAAGACTCCAACACCACCCTGCTCTGTGACGTCAGTACTGGTAGACCGCGACCTTGGATTCCTGCTCCCATGCACCGACAGGTGTTTGATTTCATTCACGGCCTTTCACATCCCTCGTGCCGTTCTACTGCACAGCTGCTGAAGGCAAAGTTCATTTGGCACGGCATTTCTAAGGATGCTAAGGATTGGGTCCGCGCCTGTACTTCTTGCCAAACTTCCAAAGTACATCGACACACGGATTCAGGAGTGGGCACCTTTCCTTAACCTCAGCGTCGTTTCGCACACATTCACGTCGACGTTGTAGGCCCCCTACCCACATCACAAGGACATCGTTACCTGTTTACCGTCATCGACCGCTCCACTCGTTGGCCTGAAGCCATTCCCATGGAAACTGCAACGTCCGCCTCATGTACATCTGCCTTACTCTCTGGATGGATTTCAAGATTCGGTATCCCTGAGCATATTACTTCTGACAGGGGAACCACTTTCACCTCTTAATTGTGGACGTCATTAGCGAATCTCCTGGGCATCACCCTACATCAGACAACGGCCTACAACCCCGGTGCCAATGGAATGGTTGAACGTTTTCATCGCACCCTCAAAACAGCTTTGATGTCCCGCTGCAAGGATTGCAACTGGTTTACTCAGCTTCCCTTGGTCCTCCTTGGACTAAGGACCACTCCTAAAGACGCCCTCGACGTCTCGGCAGCTGAAATGGTGTATGGCGACCCGTTGGTCGTCCCTGCCGAATTTTTTCCTTCTACAACCTCCTCCGACGATCTCCAGCGCATACGTCACGTCGTGGGAAAATTTACTCCGTGCCGCCAGACTTACAAGCCCCCAGCGAAGCATCACCTACCAACGGACTTGCACTCTGCAACGCACGTCTTCCTGCGCAACGACACCAGCAAGCCACCGTTAACGCCCCCTTACACGGGCCCTTTCCTTGTGATCCGACGCAGTCTGAAAGCATTCCTCCTAAACATTCGGGGCAAAGAAGACTGGGTCTCCATTGATCGTCTAAAACCTGCTTATCTTCTGCCAGATGAACTGCCTACAGTTCGCCTCTCTAGATCAGGGCGCCCTATTTAACATGTACAGTATGTAATTTTTAGGGGGGGAGCCGTGTACCAACAGTGTTTCACACAATTGTACATAATTCCTTTTGTATATATTATGCTTGTATCTTCGCTCTTCCCTTGCACTAAAACGAACATGAAAATTTATGTCTGGTCTTTCCTCTGTAATATTGTCTGTCTTGTGAACTTGTTATGTCCTGTTGCCTTGAGATTTTGTATATAATAAGAGAGTTCTACAATAATATAACTCAGTCGTTTCCAACCTGCTTTTGAGTTCACAACCTTACTCGGCGCCGTCACTAGGGGTAGATGAAGATGGTTTGCGCATGCTCTTCGCAATCCCCAAGAGAGATTAGTTCACCAAACTTTCAACTGGGCTCCACAAGGCTCTAGAAGAGTTGGAAGACCCAGGCCTACATGACTGAAGCCTGAAGAGGGGTGAAGTGGATGATGAATGAAGAAGTATTGATTTAAAAGGTCAAGATAGAGACGACTGGCGAAATCTAACCAAGCCCTTTTGCATCAATAGGCGTAGGAGGAGATGATGATGATAATGATGATATATATATATATATATATATATATATATATATATATATATATATATATATAATCAGCAAATGTTTCTATGTTGAACAGGCTTACATAATGTTGTTAATGTTTTTAAAATATTTTATTTGGATTTTTCATTACTTCTTATATAGTTTATGTAGTTCCTGATTTCCTTTTCTCACTGGGCTATTTTTCCCTGATGGAGTCCTTGGGCTTATAGCATCTTGCTTTTCCAACTAGGGTTGCAGCTTGGCTAGTAATAATGATAATTATATATATGTATATATATAATATATTTACATTTATATATATAAATATATATATGTACATATATATATATATATATATATATATATATATATATATATATATATATATATATACATATATATATATACATATCTATACATATATATACATATATACATATATATGTATATATATATATATATATATATATATATATATATATATATATATATATATATATATATATGTATATATATACATATACATATACATATACATATACATATACATATATACTATGCGCATGTTTGTGCGAGACGAGTGCTTATCTGAATATGTAAGAATTAACAGCATCCCATAAATGAGATAAGGTGCTTTAACGACGAACATTTATGCATAGCGTCGAATTGCCAACTACCCTTGAGGAACTCAAGTATTGACTCTCAACACAAGAGGAGCTAAAATCTTGCGAGGAATCTAAATCCTCCGACCAAGCGAGGTGCGAAATGGATGGGGAGGCGCTGTAGTGTGTATACAGCAGAGCTAGCAACTCTTACGTTGCTGACTTCGTATGAAACACCCGGGTAATTGTGTGTGTGTGTGTGTGTGTGTGTGTGTGTGTACGGTTCAGGGAAATCCATTAGCATATTAACTAGAGATCGTAGCAGAGGCCTGAAAAATTACACCGCTAAACACCATTATCCTCTCTTGCTTGAACAGAGGTTGTTGGCATTCAGCGAGAAAAAAAAAAAAGGATGAGCGCGACGTTTGCTTTTGCAATTCGAAAGAAAAGCCTTCCTAATCGAAGTTGCTCTTACTTATATTAAAGCTTCCCGGAATTCTGACGCAAGAGTGGAGGAAGAACCGTCTTTTGCGAAGGTCGGCTTCACAATAAAGGGCTTTTAATTCATTTATTCGAAAAAGCTTCCATTCTTGTTGACTTGCTTTTAGGTTCATAATCTAAATACAGTGTACATTATTGTTGTTATAAGCTATAAGTTTACAAAATTGGTTTAAATCATTGGTTAACGCGTTTATGCAAGTGAGCTTGTTCAAGCGCATAATATGAGATGTAGAATTATTATTAAAAAAAAAAATGTAAATCGAGCAAGAACAATTGGTTGCACAAAATACTGCCCGTGATAATTTACGCATATCATGGTACACTGGTGACTGATTAGTTTTTCATCCAGCGTGCTGATGAAAACTGGACACACACCAAACATAAATAAAGACATGTCTGAGGCTTTTTCTCATGCAATGGAGTAGAAATGGCTATATTTGTTTTATGTATATGTGTATGTACATATATATATATATATATATATATATATATATATATATATATATATATATATATATATATGTATATATGTATACTGTATATATATATATATATATATATATATATATATATATATATATATATATATATATATATATATATATATACTCTCTCTCTCTCTCTCTCTCTCTCTCTCTCTCTCTCTCTCTCTCTCTCTCTCTCTCTCTCTATATATATATATATATATATATATATATATATGGTAAATATTGCACATTCAAACGTGTTTTTTTCCTCGTGACTGATTGGTATGGTCAATGGCATACAAGTACCCTGGACCAGGGTACGAAACCCTGCCGGTCAGATACTACAGTCTTTGAGTGATTTCGTCTGAGGCTCTGATCACGAGGTCGCTCAGAGAATCCAGAGTTTAATGTATTAATATATGCGGATTATTTGAAATATGAAAAACACGTTTAAATGTGCAAAATTCATCATTAATCTAATGCTAAGTCCCAAACCTACCAATTAGCTACGATGGTGAAGATGGGTTGATTTCAATTCTAAGTACAAAAAACCTGAACTCGACAGGTATAAGTACAGAAGAATTGTCATTGACTTTTATCTTTCTTCGTGGCTGAGTAGTATGGTCAATGGCATACAAGTATCCTGGACCAGGGTTCGAAACCCGGCCGGCCAGATACTATAGTCTTTGAGTGATTTCGCCTGGGTCTCTGATCCCGAGGTCGCTTAGAGAATCCACACTTTAAAGTATTAATATAAATAACATATTTGATATATATATATATATATATATATATATATATATATATATATATATACACTCACAACGACAACAACATCAAATGCAACCGTTTCTCTACTGAATATCAAAAGCTATATATATATATATATATATATATATATATATATATATATATATATATATATATATATATATATATACATATATATATATATATATATATATATATATATATATATATATATATATATATATATCACGGGTGATTTCTTAAGGCCGTGAAGTTTCTTCTTTCAAATAAGGATTCAAAGAAAACCATTTATTACTTATGTAGACTCTAAGGAGTAATTTTCTCTAAAAAAACAAAAACAAAAATAAGATCTACGAAATTTGAGAAAATGTGGAACTTTGTAACGGAAAATAAATAAAGAAAAGTATAGTAAAATATTTCCAGAAATATTCGATAACATACTTGTTTAAATGAAAGCATGTTTCAGAATGATTGGAAAATTAGAATGCATTGAACTTTTAGATCGCAATAAGGTTAAGTTGTATGATGTTACTTTTCCAGCTAAAGCTTTTGAATCTCTGAAAAATAGTTATAGTTCATTTTTTGAGATTCCCCGTCTCCATTCTGAAATAAGATTTTTATATTCAAATAAACTCTTTGCCAAAAGAAAATGTTGCTGAGCTCTTTTCCAGCTAAAGCTTTTGAATCTCTGAAAAATAGTTATAGTTCATTTTTTGAGATTCCCCGTCTCCATTCTGAAATAAGATTTTTATATTCAAA
>NC_090752.1:79783941-79791441 GCF_036898095.1 Palaemon carinicauda
TTTCAGTGGTGTTTATATTCTTTCTTAAAGTTAGTTTTTCTTCTTTTTTCCTTAAGGCCGTGTCTCACAGAACTATGGATGAAATACGAATGAATCGAGGATGCTAATTTGGATGGTTTCCAGCCATCCGGAATCATTTGGATCAAAAAGTCAATTTTTTTCCGAAATACTGTGCGAATATGAACCGTATGAATGATACATGTATTGAGAATGTATGGCTGATGTATTAAGAACAAAAGCGGGAAGCAATGTGTAAGCCGTCCCGAGGATTAAAAAACTCGTATTTGTTGTATGTCTGCATTTTCTGTGAACATTATCTTAAGATAGTTTTACCTCATATTCATTTTTGGTCCTTCATCTCTCTCTCTCTCTCTCTCTCTCTCTCTCTCTCTCTCTCTCTCTCTCTCTCTCTCTCTCTCTCTCTCTCTCCCTCTCTCTCTCTCTCTTTCTCTCTCTCTCTCTCTGTATATATATATATATATATATATATATATATATATATATATATATATATATATATATATATGTGTGTGTGTGTGTGTGTGCATGGTGAAATGATATATAAGTAATTTAGCCTCATTTCCGAGCAGCTACTTTCTCTATTGTAACATTCGTAATGAGAAAAGTGATAACAATATAATCATCCTCTATTACAAACTTTATATATGACGTTTTGCAATATAATATCATTCCTGCATGCTTTGGAGCAATACTTAGAATAAATATAATGAAATCATGCACACAAAGTCACTTTCCATTCATAGAATTTTACCTATCATATTTATTTCAATGCACAAATCTAGATTTCCTCACGAGCAGTAGTTTTGTAAGAATATAAATTGCCTTTTGCTTTTGGGAATCGACTGGAATTCATGTATAGGAGGAATTATTGAAATTTTATTATTGGGAGAAATGAGGGCGTGTCATCCTTAAAAAAAGCAGTGTTACAGCAACTACCTCAGTATACCCTTACTTCATTGATGTAAATTTCCATGTCGAATTTGGATGTTATTGAGTTGGCAATCTATCTATTGAGTAATTTCCATGATGTAACAATGTAAAAATTAACCTTCAAACATAGCTTCTGTACCATGGTCTTCCACTGTCTTGGGGTAGATTTCTCTTACTTGAGGGTAGTTAGGCAAACTATTCTATCTTATTTGTCTTCCACTTTTTTCTTTTTTTTTAAGTTTCTATATTTTATAAATGAAACATCTATTTTGATATTGTTATTGTTCTTTAAATATTTTATTCTAATTGTTCATTATTTCTATTGCAGTATTTTTTATTTCCTTGATTCCTTTCCCTACTGGGCTATTTTTCTATGTCGGAATACTTGGGCTCCTAGCATCCTGCTTTTCCAGCTAGGGCTGTAGCTTAGACTGTGATAATGATAAGAATAATGATGACAGATCCTTTAATTTCTTTGTAGTTTTTACTGTCGGGAGAACCCAATTTTTTCAATATTCAAAATCTATAAGTTTATAGACATCATCTTCATTTAATAGTCCATAGTTGTAGAGACATTTAGATTTTTCTTTACTTTTTCATAGAAAGTGTAAATACCATGATGATAGTTGTTCTACGCTAAGTCAATGTAGGCATTACACCAAGGGCTTGAAAATGTACAAGATTATCAATAAACTTCTAAATGAATAAGTTGTATATTTTGTTTTTAATCTTAAAACACAATGAAAATTGAGTCTTTATCTAATGTTAGTATTCAATTAATGAACGATGAATATATAATTGAAATTTTTAAGATTATATATGCTATGCTAGTTCCACCCCAGGGAAATACATCTGAGAAAATCACAAGATGATTGCATCTCCTTTCGTAAATACGTTACGTTGACTGACAATTGACGTCAGTCGATTTCTGGTTTACTTTTATAGACAATATTGGGTTACCGTTATCCAATCGCTATTGGTTCGCAAATTATACGCTAGGTAGTTGGAATGCATTCTTATAATTCGTATTAAGGAGATGTTAGGTACGCTATACATTTATTATTATTATTATTACTTACTAAGCTACAACCCTAGTTGGAAAAGCAGTATGCTATAAGCCCAGGGGCTCCAACAGGGAAAATAGCTCAGTGCGGAAAGGAAAAAAGGAAAATAAAATTTTCTAAGAAGAGTAACAACAATAAATATCTCCTATATAAACTATAAAAACTTTAACAAAACAAGAGGAAGAGAAATAAGATAGGAGAGTGTGCTCGAGTGTACCCTCAAGCAAGAGAACTCTAACCCAAGACAGTGAAAGGCCATGGTACAGAGGCTATGGCACTACCCAAGACTAGAGAACAGTGGTTTGATTTTGGAGTGTCCTTCTCCTAGATGAGCTGCTTACCATAGCTAAAGAGTCTCTTCTACCCTTACCAAGAGGAAAGTGGCACTGAACAATTACAGTGCAGTAACCCCTTGGGTGATGAAGAATTGTTTGGTAATCTGTGTTGTCAGGTGTATGAGGATAGAGGAGAATATGTAAAGAATATGCCAGACTATTCAGTGTGTATGTAGGCAAAGGGAAAATGAACCGTAACCAGAGAGAAGGATCCAATGTAGTACTATCTGGCCAGTCAAAAGACCCCATAACTCTCTAGCGGTAGTATCTCAACGGGTGGCTGGTGCCCTGGCCAACCTACTACCTATATTTGGTATACATACACGATACATATGCTCCTATTCCAATAGCAACACACAATTATCCGTGAGGAGTTGCGGATAAAGAACGAACAACGAATGACAGTGGATGTATTGCGTATGAATGACTAATGTATAGAGTATGAAATTCGAATCTTTTACGAACTCTCATAAACCAAAATTTGGGGTAGTTCTAAAATCTGGGAGCGGAAGAAGCACCCAGTGCGGATGCATTAGGAACATGTGAGGAGGTTGGCCAATTGATTTCAGCATGAATCACGAATACTGAGTATGTTTGGCTAATTTAGTGCGTCATTCTGTTGCAATTCACCCACAAGTTCTTTGGGACACCGCCTTTAAATCTAGACAAATTTTACTCCTCACCACTATATGGTCGCTTGACCTTATCTTTTTTAATACTGTTGCATTTTTAACTAAATTAACTTGTCAATGAGAATAAAGGCTATCATTTTTCGTTTCTCCAGTTTGCCTTCTCTATTTCCATTTTCTGTTTCTTTTCATAAAAAAAGTGGTTTATGATTTTTAGATTGTATCTGCCAGCAAATTCTTCAGACCTATATATACATATATATATATATATATATATATATATATATATATATATATATATACATAATATATATATATATATATATATATATATATATATATATATTATATATATATACAGTATATATATATATATATGTGTGTGTGTGTGTGTGTATGTATGCACAGACACACGCTTACACACGCACACATACATACATACATATATATATATATATATATATATATATATATATATATATATATATATATATGAATAGTGGATTCATAAAATGAGGTTTTATAATAGAAACTAGTCATAAAACACTTATCCATTCTTTCACCTTTCATAGCCTTTGTACTCATTCTACTTATCATCACATTTCTCATGACTGCAATTCAATAGATAATTTACTTTTCGATCATCGAACCTCTTACTCTTATTGTCGATCAACCTTTACCATAAAGGAAGAAACGCTGGGATTAGAAGTTGAAAGAATTTTGGCTCTAAATTAGGCCGAAGGAATATGATAGGACGGTACATTGGTCAAGTTGAATCGGATGACAACATAAACAATTAGAGAAATTAAATGAAATACAAAAGAATAAATCGGAAAAAAGTATTCATGAAAATGCATTTTGCAGCAGTATTACAAATATACACTACATTAGCTGAAACGAACGTCATGTAAATATCAATTACATCATACGGAGAGTTAAGAATACACTTTTAGTGCAGTGTAGGTTCGCTGTACCGTAATTTTATGCAAAACACAACCCTGCTAAAACGAAAGTTTAGGCAACACTGTCACGAACGAATGGTGAAGTTATTTTTAATGACTTCAACAAGCAGCTACCTTTTTATAGAAATAGTCAACTTTGCGAGCGTCTCTCTCGCATTAATAAATTGTCCTTTATAACCCGTTGACTTTCAGACAAAAAGTTAAGAGTTTATCTAACTCTAAGGCAACGATACATCTTTCTGATTTCTTTTCTGTGGATATTGCATTCAGGTGAAATTTAACAGAGCTGTGGCGGTAGAGAAGTAGAGAAGAACCATGTATATGATAGCATATGATTGTTGAAATATTTTTGTTAATTTATCTATTAGAAACACGAGTTTTTCAAATTATAAGTAAAAAAAAAATGCTGAATATGACACAACTAAAATGTTTGGTTTATTAACTAATTTCAGTCATATATGATCTGTATATGCGGTGATATTTCTTAATAAAATTTCGGGCATTACATGTATCATGTGTTTTGATCCCTAACGCCCAGTGATAAATAAAATTAAGCATGCGAGAATGCTCTAAAATATACATTGGGAATATATCAGTAGCAGGTAACCTGAAAATTCGTGAACATTTCTAATGAAAGCTAAAGTTGTTCCTTGAATCATTGATTGCGTTGCCATTTGTTTAGGTAAAAGTCTAGAATACATTGATGCATTAGTAAATTAACTGGCTTTGCTGTGTCTTCATAAATTATTCGGTAATATTGGCGTTTTAGAAAGCTTTCTATCACTTACTATATTGCCACTTCCAAATATTTTAATGTATTACCTCCTTTAAGCAACCCTCGAGATACGAAAGAGAAAAGGAAAATAAGTTTAAAGCAATTGTTTAAAATTTACCAGTGCTAGCCATAAATTAATTCGGCAAAAAAAAAATAGAAATAAAGAAATGTTAGTCTGTAGAGACTGTACGTATATGTAATGTGGTGTATATATATATATATATATATATATATATATATATATATATATATATATATATATATATGTATATATATATAATATATATTATTTATATATATAATTTATATATATATATATACGGTATATATATGTATATATATATATATATATATATATATATATATATATATATATATATATATATAGATATAGATATAGATATTCATACAAAAGAACCACAGGGAAAATGTAAATATGAAATATAAGATTGGGTCCTGACTATTTTAATTTTCCCTGTGGTTCTTTTGCATCTGTGTGTGTGTGTGGGTGTGTGTGTGTGTGTGTAAAATGCCAATGTAACTGACCCGTCAAAAATAACAGCAAGATATTTGAATAGAAATGCACATACACAGATTCAACTCTTCCTATCCCCTCCCCCTTTCCTAACTACAATACGGCAGTTGTATCCGAGTGTAAGGTACCTCTCGGGGTATCCCCGGTCACTTATATATGACTACTCTAGCTCCCCCTACAAAAGTGATGGGAAGAAACCGAGTAGGTATATGTCTATTCATGCCGCTAAAGTTAACGGAAAGATATATATATATATATATATATATATATATATATATATATATATATATATATATATATATAATGTACAGTGTATCATCTTCTTCGCCTATTGACCCAAAGGGAGTCGGTTAGATTTCGGCAGTCGTTTTTATCTTGAGCTTCTAATTCAATACTTCTCCATTTATCATAAACTTCACGCTTCATAGTCCCCAGCCTTGTAGGCCAGAGTCTTCCAACTCTTATAGAGCCATTTGGAGCCATGTTTGTTAATGGTTTTTATATATATATATATATATATATATATATATATATATATATATATATATATATATATATATACATAGAGAGAGAGAGAGAGAGAGAGAGAGAGAGAGAGAGAGAGAGAGAGAGAGATCGGGCTGCACGATAGCAAGTCTGAACATGAATTTTGTAACCCCCGGTATATAGTTGTATCCAATTTGTGAAATTGTATAATTTGGGATTTTGACATTCGGTTTTGAAAATTCAAAATCGACAAATTTACTTAAATAAATGAAACAATTAAAGACAACTTAAATAAATATACTTGGAGATCTTCTTATTGTAACAAATTCATATAGATACAAAGAGATATATCGTTTTAATCCATGTCCAATGAAAAGTTCATCATGTCCGCCATAATTATTTTACAAATCATTTAGAATTACAATGTCAGATATAAAAGAAGAACTCAAATGTTGTTAGTTTGCGTGTATACATCGTGTAATAATTTGGAGCACGAAGGACACTAGACTTTAGTTGCCTTTGCGTTAACACTTTCAGTTTCATTTAAGAAATTATTCAATTTGTAAATGACTGGAAGAGGAACTTGATCAGATCAAGTACTTAAAAATCATTTGTCGGTCCAACATCATGTGAGACTTGTATTACAAACACAAGATAATGTACACCAAATGTGACTAAAACAACTCGTGTAGCGCTCTCAAAACGTTGTATATTTCAGTTTGTTTAAAAATGATACAAATAAAGCAAAATAAAAATCAAGAATTTCTATTAAAGATGTAAAGGCTGCACATGAATGACAGAAGCTGGGAACAGTGACAAATGCCCTAGCTAGCAGAACAATGTCCTTGAGACTGAACATATATACATATGATCAGCACTCAAGCCCTCTCTCCATTCACGTTAGGATTAGGGGGATTCAGGCAATGGCTGTTGATGATTCAGCAGGTAGACCTATAGCTTCACCAAGCATCCCATCCTTAGTTCACACGATGGTCAGGTCGCAGGCACTACTAAAAACAATCGAGCTTGAGCGGGACTCGAACCTCATTCCGGCACATCAACAGGTAAGGAAGTTTCAAAGAGGCCACCACAACCCCATTGCATTGGTAATCTATCCGTGAAATTTCACGTGACACCCCCGCCCCCCCAAAAAAATGAAGGCGTGGAATGATCTTCCTAATCGGGTTGTTGAATCGGTAGAACTTCAAAAGTTCAAAATTACAGAAAATGTTTTCATGTTGAACAGGCTGACATAAGTCTTTTTATAGTTTATATATGATATATCTATTTTGATGTTGTTACTGTTTTTAAAATACTTTATTGTTAATTTTTGGTCATATCGTTTATTTATGTCCTTCCTTCCCTCACTGGGATATTTTTCCCTGTTGGAGTCCTTGGGCTTATAGCATCCTTCTTTTCCAAGTAGGGTTGTACCTTAGCTAATAATAATAATAATAATAATAATAATAATAATAATAATAATAATGGGGACAAATTGTTTCATATCTTCTCTCTTCAACAAAAAATAAAAGTAGTTAAGCCCAAGACGAGATCAAGTACCTGTTGGACGTTGACCTGAAGAATGTTAACCCAGTTTTACGTGTTTCAATTGCGAAATTTGTCTTAATCATATATTTCAGAGCTTACGTTACTTTTTTTTATCAATGAAACAGGTTTTTTTTCAAGCAAACCGAAGGAATTATACTCATTGCTCGGCCAACATATCGCGTATTCCTTTTGTTTTATTTAAACACGACGCAACT
>NC_090752.1:79796441-79801441 GCF_036898095.1 Palaemon carinicauda
TATATATATATATATATATATATATATATATATATATACAGTATATATATAATATATATATATATATATATATATATAAATATCTATATATGCATATATTTATATGTTATATATATATATATATATATATATATATATATATATATATATATATATATATATATATGTATATGTATATATATATATTCACGGTGATACCTATTCACTGCCTGGTGAACTGGAGAGAGGGTTTTTGGGAGCAATCCACGGTAAACCAAATGCAAGACAAGTGCTGTGTAACTCAACCTTTGTTCATGCATATATACACAAACATGCGCATACACACTTTTATATATATACTATATATATACATATATATATGTTTATATATTTATATATGTATATATATACATATATATATATATATATATATATATATATATATATATATATATATATATATATATATGATGAAAAGGTTTGTGAATAGCCATGATCAGTAAAGCTTTATAAGTTGGAGCCACCCACGCACAGTTCGTTTCCAGTGAGCTATCACGCTAAAATCTCCCGCTATCTTCAATCGGTAGTTGGCCAGCGAGGTTATGAAAGCTGGCCAAACCTTAGACATAAGAAAGACACATCTGAGGCCTTTGTCCTTCAGTAGACTAGAAACGGCTGAATTTGTTGTTTTTGCTATTTATGATACTATATATATATATATATATATATATATATATATATATATATATATATATATATACATATATTATATATACATATATGTATATATATATATATATATATATATATATATATATATATATATATATATATATATATAAATATCATCATCATCATCATAATCCTCTTATAAAGCGCCTATTGACGCCAAGGGCGTCGGTTAGATTTCGCCAGTGGTCTCCATCTTGAGACTTTAATTCAATACTTGTCCATTCATCATATGCTCAGCCATGTAGGTCTGGCTATTCCAACTCTTCTAGTGCTTTGTGGAGCCCAGCTAATAGTTAGGTGAACTAATCTCTCTTGGGAAGTGGGAAGAGCATGCTTGAATAATCTCCATCTACCCCTCACCATGATCTCATCCACATATGGCACGCGAGTAATCTAATTTATTCTTTCATTTTTAATTCTGTCCTGCCATTCAACTCCTAATATACCTCTGAGGGTTTTTTTTTTTTAAATCTACTGAATCTATTAGAGATTGTTTCATTGCCGTACCATGACTCATGTCCATACAGTAACATAGATCTCACTAAAATTATACGTAGCCTGATTTTTAATTTTATATGTATTTTCTGATTTGCGTTTTCAAATTTTCCACTAAACTTAAATTCTAATGACCCTGTATTAGAGATCACAGTTCCTAAATACTCGAGTGATTTTACATCATTAATCTTTTCTCACTCCAATGATATTTCATCTTCCTTTGCATATTCCTTTCTCATCATCTGTCTTTCTTATATGTATCTTGAGCCCAACCTCATGTGATATTTCATGCATTCTGGTCAGCAACCATTGCAAATCCTGTGGTGTTCTGCTAATAAGGACAGCATCATCAACATACTCTGGGTCAGCTTATTTCCTATTACCAATCCAGTCAAATCCTTTTCCACCATCCATAACTGTTCTATGCATTACAAAATCCATGAGGAGGATAACCAACATAGGTGGCAACACATTCCCTTACAGTTCTCCGCTGCTTTCTGGAAATCCATTTGATAGGACTCCACTAATATTAACTTTGCACTTGCTATGCTCACGAACGAACTTAATCAAATTTTCATTTTTAAGAGGAATTCCATAATAACGCAGGACTCTCCACAAAATTAGCCGGAGCGCACTATTAATGAATTATCATAGTCTGTAAATGCCATAAAATGTAGATTGCTATATTCTACGATTTGCTGTACAATATGTGTCGAAATGAAAATTTGGTCAGTACAACTTCCACCTTTTCTAAATCCTACTTGTTCATATTTCAGCGTTTTATCAATTTTTTCTCTCTAGTGTCTTTAGAATAAGCGATACTATATATTTTCATGACAACGAATGTATGTGTGATGCCTCTGTAATTATTGCAATCATTCAGGTCTCCTTCCTTGCCATTTTTATCAACACCACTAACTTCCATTCATCAGGGTTTGCCTCTTCATGACACATTCTATAAAGTAATCTTGAAAGTACGATCATTCTGGGCGTCTCTTCATTTACAGCCAATATCATCTCGGGAGTTATTCCATCGTAACCAGGGGCTTCCATCTCCTGAGTTTTTTTAATGATAGCTTTGACTTCAAACAAACTGTATTCATTCATGGGCACATCAAGGGATATCAATGAAATTATTCACTTCGCATCTCCTATCCATGACCTCACTAGAGTGTTCCATCCAATGTTGCCTTTCTTCATCTTCTGTAGTTAAAACAGATCAATCTCTTCTTTGATGGGTATATGGTTCTTTTTGCCCCAGTAGAGAGTTCATTAATATTTTTATGAGCAATTCCTACACCATACCTACCTCCTGAATTCATAACTTTGTCAGCTTCATCTGCTTTCCTGTGTGAAATATTTTCTCCATTCGTGTGTGGCTCTTATTTTGATGTTTCTATCAATACTGGAATGCGTAGCATGCTCTACCTTGTAATTTTCATTACTTTCTCGAAAATCTTCAACAATAATTTTCTGTGTTTGTCTCCGTTTTATAGTTTCCCAAGTGATATTTGATATTCATGGTTTTCTCCTTGTAACTGTATGTCCCAAAACTTTACCACCAACTGACTGATATTTGTTTTTAATGTCACACCATCCTTTATTAATTGTCTGCTCTTCGTCTCTTAAAATTTCCAAGAAAAGAGAAACGATTCTTAAATTCAGTTGTAATTTTTTTTTGTGCTCATCTTCTAGAAGCTTGGTTGTATCAAACCTAGGTTTGCTATCTACTTTTCTGTTGGGTGCTTTCAGTTTTAATTTCAGTGTGGTAATGAGTAGCTGGTAATCACTACTAATATATGCACATTTATAGCTTCTTACATTACTCAGCCCTCCTTGTCTTTATTAATGGGTTTTTTAGTTGCTATATAGTAAATTCCGTGTATATTTGTCTATGTCCTTATGCTGAAAAGAATACCTCTAATGATAAGATTGTTTGCTGAGTAGAAAATTTTATGAAATATGCTCCATTTTCCTTTGCATCTCCGATAAGACCCTCAACGCACCATCATATTCCCTATACCTCAATTATTCCTTCCAACTTTGCATTGAAGTCGCTAATCAGAGTTTTCATATCTCTCTCTCGGATCTCATCTATTACACACTGTAGTTCTTCATATTATTCATCTTTCCTATCTCCAGGGGAATAATGTTTTGGTGCATAGGAAACTATAACTGTTATATTGCTCTGCTTTGATTTATATTTTGCAAGTAATGGTCTACTATTTACAGCTTTCCACTTAGTTAATGCCTATCTGCTCTTCGTGTCATCATCATCCCTACCCTTACTCTTCCAACTCCATTTGTCATTCCTGAATATATATATATATATATATATATATATATATATATATATATATATATATATATATATTTAAATAAATTTCTACCTCATACTTGGGATCGAACGCTGGCCCCTTCTAATGAAAGGCCAGGTCGAAACCAACCATGCCACGAGAGGCCATAAAAGAAATTGGAACCTAACGGCTAATCAGCTGTTCTAGGATTTACCTGGCGAGACATCAGTCTCTTACCAGCGAGTTTTACCCGACTTCCCGGCCCACCACATGACACAATTGGTAGTAATTCATTCAAATTACCCCTAATGAGTCAATATGGATAAATATCAACACAACATCGTGTTCAAATAGAAATAAATTTCTACCTCATACTTGGGATCGAACGCTGGCCCCTTCTAATGAAAGGCCAGGTCGAAACCAACCATGCCACGAGAGGCCATAAAAGAAATTGGAACCTAACGGCTAATCAGCGGTTCTAGGATTTACCTGGCGAGACATCAGTCTCTTACCAGCGAGTTTTACCCGACATCCCGGCCCACCACGTGACACAATTGGTAGTAATTCATTCAAATTACCCCTAATGAGTCAATATGGATAAATATCAACACAACATTGTGTTCAAATAGAAATAAATTTCTACCTCATACTTGGGATCGAACGCTGGCCCCTTCTAATGTAAGGCCAGGTCGAAACCAACCATGCCACGAGAGGCCATAAAAGAAATCGGAACCTAACGGCTAATCAGCTGTTCTAGGATTTACCTGGCGAGACATCAGTCTCTTGCCAGCGAGTTTTACCCGACATCCCGGCCCACCACGTGACACAATTGGTAGTAATTCATTCAAATCACCCCTAATGAGTCAATATGGATAAATATCAACACAACATCGTGTTCAAATAGAAATAAATTTCTACCTCATACTTGGGATCGAACGCTGGCCCCTTCTAATGAAAGGCCAGGTCGAAACCAACCATGAATTACTACCATTTGTGTCACGTGGTGGGCCGGGAAGTCGGGTAAAACTTGTATATGTATATATATATATATATATATATATATATATATATATATATATATATATGTATATATATATATATATATATATATATATATATATATATATATGTATTTATATATATATACACAATGTGTATGTGTGCGTTACAGGCAAACTGTGTAACCAGTCATTTTGCGAAATGACTAAAATCTCGAGGCATCAGGCGAAATGACTGGTTTTATAGCCCAGGGATTTCGCAAAATGCCTGGTTCATAAGAGTTTCAGTTCAATAAAGTATATTTGCTGGTATGTTGTATAGGCTTGGGGTATTTTAGCAGCAATGTCTTTTTTTTTTCTTTTTTTTTATTACCAGGGACAGGATTTTAGGTAAAATAGTATACATTTAGTTCAATGGTGCATATTTGCAGGTACTGTATATTTTATATGCTTAGGGTATTTTAGTAGCAACAATTCTGTAACAACGTATTTCTTTTAT
>NC_090752.1:79823941-79826441 GCF_036898095.1 Palaemon carinicauda
CTCTCTCTCTCTATATATATATATATATATATATATATATATATATACATATATATGTGTGTGTGTGTGCGTGTGCGTGTGCGTGTCCGTGTACATGTGTGAATTCTAAGGGAAGACATTTAAAGGTATTCAGCAGGGTCCCCCCCCTCAAAAAAAAAAAAAAAAAAGAAAAAAAAACACATCCAAAAACCCCAGTTTATTTTTAGACGTTTCAAACAAAGCTTTATTCCTTTCCAATCTGTAGACGTAAAATATTCTTGACGATTATAAGAATATCTTTAAAAAACCGTGTTAATAGCACATTACAGTTATTCTTAATTATCTTACAGACTGAAATATGCTGAATTCTATTTTCCTTTCGAAAATCTTTTTCAAATACTTACGGGTTTGAATCTGCTCAATGATTTGAGTGGTTTTCAACGGAAGCTATCTTTTCTCCGGCGTAAAACTTCTACCAAGTAAAATGTCACACTCTTCAGAAAAGAGGATTTGAATATATTACGAAAACTAGGCAAATGAGACAGTTTGGTAATAAATAAAGCAGATAAAGAAAAATATGTTATACTTATTAATAAAATAGACTATTGACAAGGCTAATATAATTCTTGCAGACAACACCAAATTTTATTCACATGGAGATCAAAACTTCTTGGACATTCCTAAAAGTGAAGACCAGATAAACAGATTTTAGAGGAAATAAAAAAAATGGTATTTGAAGTGAAATGGAATTTCGGAAACTATTTTTGGCAGGTTCTTCCTTTAGCATTCTATATGAACTTCCTAAGATACATAAGGAAGGAGTTTCTATTAAACCCATTATGTCAGCAAGTAACAACTTTATTTTATTTCATTGCTCAATGGTATAGCCTCCAACCAATTTTCACTGAAATTGGGCATTTGTTTTAGAAACAAATAGTTTTACCAAATGGTGACGGTTACATGGCTAGCTTTGATGTCGAATCTGTTTTCGTAAATGTGCTACTAAATGAAACCCTAAACAATATTTGAGAAAAGAAATTTTTATGACAACCGAATAATTTTTCATGGCTTTAAAAGACAACTTTAAAAAAAAAACCATTCTCGTTCTTACTGTGCAAGACTCAGTGTTTGTTTTTAATGGCCATCTGTTTTCGCTGGTTGATGGAGTTGACAGCGGTTCCTCATTGGGACTTATGTTTGAAAATATTTCAACTAGTCCCGATAATTTAAAACCTGTTTATTATAGATGATTTGTTGATGACACTTCTGTGTTATTATTACTAGCCAAGCTACAACCCTAGTTGGAAAAGCAAGATACTATAAGCCCAAGGGCTCCAATAGAGAAAAATAGCCCAGTGAGGAAAGGAAATAAGGAAATAAATAAATGATGAGAACAAATTAACAATAAATCATTCTAAAAACAGTAACAACGTCAAAACAGATATTTCCTATATAAACTATTAACGTTAAAAACAGATATGTCATATATAAGCTATAAAAAGACTCGCGTCAGCCTGGTCAACATAAAAACATTTGCTCTAACTTTGAACTTTTAAAGTTCTACTGATTCAACTACCCGATTAGGAAGATCATTCCACAGCTTGGTAACAGGTGGAATAAAACTTCTAGAATACTGTGTAGTATTGAGCCTCATGATGGAGAAAGCCTGGCTATAAGAATTAACTGCCTGCATAGTATTACGAACAGGATAGAGTTGTCCAGGGAGATCTGAATGTAAAGGATGGTCTGAGTTATGGAAAATCTTATGCAACATGCATAATGAACTAATTAAACGATGGTGCCAAAGATTAATATCTAGATCAGGAATAAGAAATTTAATAGACCGTAAGTTTCTGTCCAACAAATTAAGATGAGAATCAGCAACTGGAGACCAGACAGGAGAACAATACTCAAACCAAGGTAGAATGAAAGAATTAAAACACTTCTTCAGAATAGATTGACCACCGAAAATCTTGTAAGACTTTCTCAATAAGCCAATTTTTTTTGTGCAATTGAAGAAGACACAGACCTAATGTGTTTATCAAAAGTAAATTTGCTGTCCAGAATCACACCTAAAATTCTAAAAGAGTCATACAAAGTTAAAGAAACATCATCAATACTGAGATCCGGATGTTGAGGAGCCACCGTCCTTGACCTACTTACAATCATACTTTGAGTTTTGTTAGGATTCAACTTCATACCCCGTAATTTGCACCATGCACTAATTTTAGCTAAATCTCTATTAAGGGATTCACCAACCCCAGATCTACATTCCAGGGATGGAATTGATGCAAAGAGAGTAGCATCATCTGCATATGCAACAAGCTTGTTTTCTAGGCCAAACCACATGTCATGTGTATATAGTATGAAAAGTAATGGGCTAAGAACACTACCCTGTGGAACACCGGATATCACATTCCTATACTCTCTATGGTGCCCATCAACAACAACTCTTTGAGATCTATTACTTAAAAAATAAATAATAATGCTAATAAACGACCCACCCACTCCCAACTGTATG
>NC_090752.1:79831441-79841441 GCF_036898095.1 Palaemon carinicauda
ATATGTATATATATATATATATATATATATATATATATATATATGTATATATATTGTACAGTATATATATATGTATAAATATATATATATATATATATATATATATATATATTATACAGTATATATATATACATACATATATATATATATATATATATATATATATATATATATATTATTAATATTATCATCAAATGCTAAGCTACAACCTTAGTTGGAAAAGCAGGATGCTATAAGCCCAGGTGCTTCAAAAGGGAAAATAGCCCAGTGAGGAAAGGAAATAAGGAAAAATAAGATATTTTAAGAATAGTAACAACTTTGAAATGAATATTTCCTAAATAAACTTTAAAAGCCATAACAAAACAAGAGGAAGAGAAACTAGATACAACAGTGTGCCCGAGTATAGCCTCAAGCAAGAGAACTCTAACCCAAGACAGTGGAATACCATGGTACAGAGGATATGGCACTACCCAAAACTAGAGAACAATGGTTTGATTTTGGAGTATCCTTCTCCTAGAGGAGCTGCTTACCATAGCTGAAGAGTCTCTTCTACCCTTATCAAGAGGAAAGTAGCCACTGAAATTAGAGTGCAGTAGTTAACCCCTTGAGAGATGAAGAATAGTTTGGTAATCTCAGTGTTGTCAGGTGTATGAGGACAGAGGAGGATCTATAAAGAATAGGCCAGACTATTCGGTGTCTGTGTAGGCAAAAGGAAAGAACCATAACCAAAGAGAAGAGTCCTATGTAGTACTGTCTGGCCAGTCAAAGGACCCCATAACTCTCTAGCGGTAGTATCTCAACGGACGGTTGGTGCCCTGGCCAACCTACTATCTTATATATATATATATATATATATATATATATATATATATATATATATATATATATATATATATATATATACACACACATATATATATATATATGTATATATATATATATATATATATATATATATATATATATATATGTATATATATATACACACATATAAACACACATATAAATTATAGGATATTCCTTGGCATAGGCAGGACATCTAATGAGAATGACAGATAATAGATGGACATCAAGAATAACAGAATGGGTTACTAGACATTGCAAACGAAGCAGGGGATAGTAAAGAAAATTATGTATTTACGAGTTAAAGAAATTTTTGGGCATAGACTGGCATAGAAACAGAAGCCAGTAGACGGACATGTGTAAAGGGTTTGGGCGTAACGTTCATGAATGCCATAGGAGAGGGACAGTGATAATGCCTTAGCAAACAGGTCAGTGCTCTAGAGTCTGCCCAAGCCACCTCTCAACCCAAGCTAGGACCATGGAGGGGCAGGCAATGGCTGTTGATAGCTCAGCACATAGAACTATAGGCTCCCCCAAACACCCTCCCCCCCCTTCTTAGCTCACAAGGAAGATTAGGTTGTAGACACTAAAGAAACACGATTTTGAGTAATACTCTAACCCCAGTCTGGCAATCACCAGACAGGGACGTTTCCAATAGGCCACCACAAGGCCCTTGTCTTTCACTGTACTAAATTTAGTTACTGCTGGTTATGATAATGATGATGATGATATCTATATATATATATATATATATATATATATATATATATATATATATATATATATATATACACACACACACACGCATATATATATATATATATATATATATATATATATATATATATACATATATATATATTTATATCTGTGTGTATGTGTGTGTGAGTGTACATGTGTGTGTTTGTGTGTATGTATACATTTGTTACATCTGTGTGTTAGAAATAAACAAACCGTATTTTCCTTCCCGATGAGGACATAATGTGGAAGAGGAAACTTCAAGTTTAAAAACGAATTCATTCAGAAACTCTATTTTCTTTCCATTGTAACTCCCATTTTCAATTTGCTAAAGCCTTTAAATGTTTGTTTGTTGTAAATTTAGTTGATATTGTAATCTTATCACTTGGTAAATATAAGAATTACATTTATCTTAATTAGAACATAATTATATATGTTGTGGACAAATACAGACTAAATACACGTAATAGCGAGTATGAAACGAGGTTTACGCCTGGTAACATATCACTATGAATGCTCTCTCTCTCTCTCTCTCTCTCTCTCTCTCTCTCTCTCTCTCTCTCTCTCTCTCTCCTCATTGCTTAACGGTAAATAAATCCAGTGTACATTATTTTGATGGTAAATTCTTTACATGTATTAGTTCATTAACATCGTCAAACTATTGAAAATCCTATACCAAAGGTGTTCTCTCTCTCTCTCTCTCTCTCTCTCTCTCTCTCTCTCTCTCTCTCTCTCTCTCTCTCTCTCCTACAGTAGCAACTAATTATAATCCAATTTTATTCCACTAACAACTCTTATCCCAGTGTAGTTTAGCCAAATGAACAAACTAACGAGGAAAAATCGTCTTCCCACATCGTAGATGCTTAAAAGTCCTTCCCATAATTGCTACAAACTGTCCTATGGAAAACAGCAGAGAAGTTAACCCTACAGCTAAACCATTTTCCCTGTTTAAACTTACCCGTTTCCAACTAACTAGTTGGCTTTTCTTCCAATTTGAGTTCTTTCTGGTTCCCTCCCCTCTCCCCTCATTGGTTTCCATAATTGCTATTACTCTCTGGATTTCCTTTGGCAACTTGTACGAGAAGTGACAATTCTTTCTCTCTATTTTTTTCTTCTTCTTTTTCCTCTTCCTCCTTCTCACTTTCATTTTCTTAATCATTTCCCATCTTTTACCTTGTGGGGCTTTGCGTCATCCTTTGTAATAGAAGGAGTACTCCCTTGGGAGGGGAAACGAACCTGCTCCAGAGGAAATAGAGAAGGGAGTTTCTTAATCAAGAAAAAATAGCTGACAGCGAGATGAATTCACAACTTTTTTATTTCTTTTATGAGATATGTTTCCTAATTAGAATTTTAGTCTATCATTGATTTTTTTTCCTCCATAAATTCATCTTCAAGAAGTAATAGTAAAAGTACTTTTTTTTGAAAAATATTAACCAGTATGAACTTGAATCAAAGCATAAACGTCAGTATATAAACAAATGAATATTCAGTAAAAATAAAAAAAAATATTAAACTCAAGCTTCGAAATCAATTTTAGATTGGTCATTGACTAGATATTAAAAAATCTTTGCAAATGATTGACGTCAGTTTCAACAATCAAGAAATGTAAGGCGGAAATTCGTAGTAAAAGATGATTACTATTTTGAGAAAAACATTATATCATTATCTACAATGAAACTTGAAGAATGCTAGTATCATAAAAATTCTATATAAAGAAACCTGCTATGCATATTATATGGTTGATTTATTCATTTAAAGGGCGTTGTAAAAGTTCAAACAGCGTTTTATCGATGTTTTAAATATTCCTTTTTAGCAGATATCGTTTCTCAGCATGATTTTGATGGGTGTCATTAGTGAGGTCAGGCAAGAGCTAGCAAACCCATCCGTAATTTCTAGTCAAGAGACAAAAGTGTTATAACTTATCATACACCCACATATTAACTGTGTATATATATATATATATATATATATATATATATATATATATATATATATATATGTATATATATATATATATATATGTGTGTGTGTGTGTGTATGTATATATATATATATATATATATATATATATATATATATATATATATGCATAGGACCACGTACACATACACACACGCAGTATATCTCTGTATGTGTGTTGGTGACTGTATGTATGTTTTTTTGTTCTCTCTTTTTTGCTGTGTGTGTGTGACTGAAGAAATAGTAACCATTTTCATAATCAAAACTATGTGATGTATTATGCCAATTCCCCATAACATGTAGAGATACATTTGTTTTAATTTCTTCTCCTTTGTCTGGAGTAGCTTCACATTGTGCTAGCACAAAAACATAACGATAAAAAGTTAACCATTCAGCAATCACGGAAAACAATTGCAGAAATGATTCTCAACATTAAATAAAAAAATCTAATATGATACGAAATGTTTTTTATTAAACTGTCGTTCTTTTGGATGATTAACTTTCCCCTTCCAATCCGATAAACGGACATACTTCTGAAGGTTTAAGAAATAAAAATCTTATCATCATTTATTGATCATATCTAATTTCGTCTGCTTCTTCAACAGAAAGTACTGCTGAACTGGAACAAAAGTGACAGAACGAAATGCTTGTTTCCTTTCTTACAAAACTACACAATATCATTAATTATGCATCAACCGCTTATCAGCAACTTCGGGATAGAACCTTTTCTGACTTGAATCCCTCCACGACTATTTTTCTCAGGGATGCTGACCCTCCTTCCTCTGCCTCCAGGGATTTGCAGGGGAGTTCACAGAGGATCTAAATAATTTCGTTTTATCCAGGATTAGTTTTGTGCGTTCATTTTAACTCGACTCTCCTTAGTTCGGACTGAGTTTCTTTCCTTTTTGAGATTTTCGTCCTTTTATTTTTTCGCTCTCTTACTTGCGACAGACCGAAGATGCCACGAAGATCAGCATGTCTACAAGAGAAGATGAGAGGTGATTAGCGTGTTAGTTTTGTAAACGATTTTGTACCAGATTTGTTTCATACTGGCTCGTACGTTGTAACGGTATACATCTTTTATCTTAATCACTCGCTCTTCCTTGCACTGTTAATAGACCAACCTATATTATCATGCGACTTCATGCTTTATTATGTTGGAATTTTTGTGACGTTCTTCTTCACAAGTCGCTGTATTTAAACAATCGTTCAGTTTATATACAGCGACCTGCGAGGAAGAACGTCACAAAAATCCTAACATGATAAAGTATGAGGTCGCATGATAATACAGGTTGGTCTATTAACAGTGCAGGGAAGAGCGAGTGATAAGAAAAAAAAAATAAAAACCGTTACAGCGTACGAACGTGTATGAATCATGTCCAGTACAACATCGTTTACAAAGCTAACGGGCTATTCACCTTTCATCTACTCTTGTAGACATGCTAATCCTCGTGGCATCTTAGGTCTGTCACAAATAAGAAAGCATGTCTGTTCGTCATTACCGTTGGTTTACCACGATGTGCTCGTTTCCTCTACTTCTGGCAATGCTGATGAACCCTATATAAAGAGACGAATTTGAATTTTATTTCTTCTTTATATTCTCCCTTCCTTTCCCATACTATATAAGACAGGTTTCCTTGTACATGGCTTATAAATCTTTTCTTTTTCCCAAGCCTTCTTGCCTGGATTTTGATAATATACAGGTTAGCTTTCGTTCAATAATTCATGTCACTTGTAGTTCTATCATATTTTTTCTTATGGATCTCTTGAAGTTTCCCTTTTTTCAGAAGCTGAACTGTCGTTATTCATAATTTCATGAAATATAGAACGGAATTTGTCAGAGCATAATTTGGACTGGGTAGAGGTTAACTTCTTGATGTGATGTATTTCTCAACTGATCTTATCCATCACGTTTTTGAAGATTTTTACTGCAGCTTCAGTTTCCAGTTCTTGAGGATGTCCCCGGGCAGATCCCCTAAGCTCTATACCTCGCCCATTAGCAATATCTTTAAACTGAAAGGAGCTCTATTAGGGTTATCCTTCGGACACTACTTGGGTAGGAATACCGTATCTACACACATCTTGATTATCGCTATTACACGTGTTAACGTTAATGATGTCAGAAACCACTTTAATGAATGCAGAATAGTAATCCAAGACTAATAATCTCTTCCTGCAACTTCAAACAAATCTACTCTATTTTTTTTCCGGTGCCCCACTCTATCAATATACATCAAAGATTCTTTTTGATTTTGGGGTTTATGCTACTGATAAATTTCACATGAATCTATCTACTTTATTTCTTCCGATATCCCTGGCCAAAACATGGCATCCCTTGCTCGTCGCATCATGCTATTATAACCAGGATTAGACGCCTGAAGTTCTGTTTCGATTGAATTTCACATATACCTGAAGTCAGTATTAAAGTTCCTTTTCGAATAATTCCGCCTTGGTAGCCAATAGTGTCTAAAATCGAATTAAGGCTTCAATACTTTTGTGATCTTACTTTTCTGTCCTACCATCCTTCCTTAATTACAGACAGCAATTCTTGCATCTCTTCGTCGTTTATGGAGAAGTCATTTGAAACTGAATTAAGGTTACTCTTCAATAAGTCTATCATCATTACCCACGTATTCGCAGGTTGCAATTTAGAACAGGCTTTATTAAGGGTATGAGCTAACAATAACCTTTTTCCACTGATATTCGACGTCATAACGGTTGAACCTCATTTAAACTTGTAAAAACAGTGAAGCTTGACCTAATGGCCTCACGAGAGTTGAGGCTAGAGACTTATGGTCATTACGAACCATATCACGTCGCCCAAAAGTGTCTGATCAAAGCGTTCTTAACTATAAAAAAAAAAATCACAGCAAGTGCATCCTTTTCAATTTAAGCCTAGTTACGGTAGTTTTTATCCAAGGTCCCTGATGCGTATTCTATCGGACGGCACCAGTACCATCTTTGCTGCTGTAAACATAATAATCAAAATAAGCTAAAAATGATGTATGGCTGTCCTTTTCTTTGATCGCAGAGAAAACGCGAGTACACTCTTCGTTCCAATCAGTTTATACTCTTTCTTGTTAGCTTTCGTAGAGGGTTTAAATCATTAGCCAGATTGGCAAAAACCTTGATAGATATTGCTCCATTCCACAAAACCTCAGAATTCCTGAAATATCCGTAGGGGGAATCATTTCTATGATGGCCGTAACCTTATTCCCATCAACCATCTCTCAGGATTATGTTCAACTTTTTCCCATGAAAGAGATTTCCTTTTGTCTATAATCATTTTTCTATTGGTTTAATCGTATCCTTTTTTTTTTTTTTTTGCTCCACCTTTGTAATTACTGAATATTTCGTTCATTGCGTTATGTTCCTCGTTTTCAAATACTACAACCATATCAGTATTAGCTGCACAGTATGAATCCTCTCCCCACCCGAAACCACTGTAAGGCCTCATTTAATTTCCTCTAAAATATTTCACTGATCACCTTCAATCCGAAAGAGAAATGAGCCCTTCCATATATGCCAATGGGAGTAATTATTCTTTCCAACTTAATAGATTCCTCATAAAGCCTTACGTGCCAGAAGTCTTTACATGTTTTATATTTTAGCATATTCTAAGTAATATTTCCTTTTATAAGTTTTGTTGTGTGACGTGCGGATAGATAAAAAATCTCAACTTTCCATTTGCTTTTTGAGTGACTGCTATTTGACTCACCCATTCAGTTGATTGAGTGTCCGGAATCAGAACCCCTCTTTTCACAAGAGTTTTTTTTAACTCTTTATGAACTTTTCCTTTCAATACAAGATCAATTTGGTCGCTGTTTTCGTGGCCCATGTCAATTTTTAAGATAAAATCTTTTAAATTTTAAAGATAAATCTCATCTCTCGACATATTTTAGAGATAGGTAAACATATTAGGTCATTTATAGCACAATGAAGGTCCTATTTCTAATTTCTCCTTTTAGGGGTTTTTGATATTCAATGTCATCTTGCCTATATGGGTGTGGTTTTTTCCCACATAGTTTCACAGACGTTAGTCGCACTTTATCACTGTGACACAGCATTCACGTCAGCGCCGTTGTCCAAGTGAAACCTAACTTCAGTATCGTTCACAATTAGTAATGAAGTCAATCTCTTTGAATTATTCATTGCTACTGTTGCCATCCACATGTAGTGATGGTAGAAATCATCTGCATCTTCGTTCTTTTTTGTAACCATTTTAACTGCTTTCTTACACATAGTCTTGAAATAATTTCTTCCATTACATGTTTCACAGACTTTTCCCGATGCTGGGCATTTTGAACTTTCAAATTCATGCTTTAAGCCACAAAATCGGCGCTTCGCACCATACCTGTCGGTATTTTTTGAGTTTCTAAAATCTTTCGTAAAGAACCCCTCATCGGCTTTACTTCTACATGTGCTTAAATTAAAAACATTTTCAGAACCAAATTCGAACATCTCTTGAGTATAATTAACTGTTGCTTCATAAGTCAGGCATATCTCGACTGTTTTATCTAAATCTAAACTTCTTTCTTGAAGTAGCAGCTCTTGTAGATTTCCCATCACCGAAAACACAATTTTATCTTTTATCATTCTCTCTTTTCTCATGAAATTTAAAAGGAAGCTTGTATGCAATTTTCCAGAACCAAAATGACACTTCACGGGTACGAGGGCAACAATATTCTTTTAAGTTCCTTATTACATCGTCAGGATTATCTTTCTCTCTGGTTTCAGAATTAAACTGGTCAAGTATCTACAAAATTTGTGGCCCTGAACAAGGAAGAATGATGGTAACCCACTTTTTCTTGGGTTCAGAACTAGCACAACTTGTTGCCATGTAGACTTTCATATGTCTCCTTCCAATTTCGAAGGCATCAGCAAGATTATCATCCAAGAGATGTACCGGAGGAGGTAGCCGAAACACCTATTCAGCCATTTTTTTTTCTAGAAGCACATTGAGTTACGATTTATTTTTCAAGGATTCTTCCAATAACCGCTGCCACCATATTTATTGTCTTTAGCGTAAATATACAACTGCAGCAACTGCTTCCTATGCTTTATTCCTATTACTTTAGTCTCTAGGTTCACTGACTAACATATTTATACTTTAAATCTAAAGTAAACAAACGATAAAATGTCTTTGTTATGTTACAATAGATTGCCTTTTTACAGAATAGAAGTAAAGTTTTTTCAAATAACAGTATATACACAAATGACTAAAGTCATTGCCATAAACACTAATAAAGATAACTATCGACAAAACCTTAACGTAAAAAGACATTATAAAGAGTTACTTGTATATAGTGTAATATCCGTTTCCTTTTTAACGATACGTTTTTAACTTGACTCGAAGTAATTGATAACAAGACTATAAAACAATCAGTAAATAAAAACTAAAAACTTGGTTTTGAATGAAAATGTTTTAATAAATAGAAAGAAAAAATACTTGATGGATGACTCAAATAGCTATTCATGATAAGCTCTCTCTCTCTCTCTCTCTCTCTCTCTCTCTCTCTCTCTCTCTCTCTCTCTCTCTCTCTCTCTCTCTCTACTTATCTATGCATATATATATATATATATATATATATATATATATATATATATATATATATATATATATATATATATATATACCAAGGCCTTTCCCCCAATTTTGGGGAGTAGCCGACATCAAACAAATGAAACAAAAAACGGGACCTCTCCTCTACATTCCTTCCAGCCTAACAAGGGACTCAACCGAGTTTTGGCTGGTACTGCTAGGGTGCCACAGCCCACCCTCCCCAGTTATCCACCACAGATGAAGCTTCATAACACTAAATCCCCTACTGCTGCTACCTCCACGGTCAACTAAGGCACCGGAGGAAGCAGCAGGGCCTACCGGAACTGCGTCACAATCGCTCGCCATTTATTCCTATTTCTAGCACGCTCTCTTGCCTCTCTCACATCTATCCTCCTATCTCCCAGAGCTTCCTTCACTCCATCCATCCACTCAAACCTTGGCCTTCCTCTTGTACTTCTCCCATCAAATCTTGCATTCATCACCTTCTTTAGCAGACAGCCATTTTCCATTCTCTCAACATGGCCAAACCACCTCAACACATTCATATCCACTCTAGCTGCTAACCCATTTCTTACACCCGTTATCACCCTCACTACATCGTTCTTAACCCTATCTACTCGAGATACACCAGCCATACTCCTTAGACACTTCATCTCAAACACATTCAATTTCTGTCTCCCTATCACTTTCATTCCCCACAACTCCAATCCATACATCACAGTTGGTACAATCACTTTCTCATACAGAACTCTCTTTACATTCATGCCCAACACTCTATTGCTTACTACTCCCTTAACTGCCCCCAACACTTTGCATCCTTCATTGACTCTCTGACGTACATCTGCTTCCACTCCACCATTTGGTGCAACAACAGACCCCGAGTACTTAAACTGATCC
>NC_090752.1:79856441-79858941 GCF_036898095.1 Palaemon carinicauda
ATTGTTATTAGATCACGAAAATTCTTTGACCGAGGAAGCAACCGGGGTTTCTTCCCCTGTTACTCTTATAACCCTTTGTTTTAGCATCTCTCTCTCTCTCTCTCTCTCTCTCTCTCTCTCTCTCTCTCTCTCTCTCTCTCTCTCTCTCTCTCTCTCATTCCATTAGTCTTTACGTTGTTTAAACTTTTAGGCAAAGATAAAAATTTCTTAAGATCAATAAACAAAACATTACAGATAACCCCTCAAGGAACATGAGTACCAGTAAGCAGTAATTATGTCTCGACTGTTAGGTGCGCATGTGGTTTCAGAATAATCTAAATTATTTGCTTTAATAAATATTGTCGGCAATTGGAGTTTATTAAATATAGTCTCCATAGTATTTTATATGGTCATTACTATCATTATTATTATTATTATTATTATTATTATTATTGTTATTATTATTATTATTATCATTATCATTATCATTATTATTATTATTATAATTATTATTATTATTATTATTATTATTATTATTATTATTATTATTATTATTATTATTAGTAGTAGTAGTAGTAGTAGTAGTAGTAGTAGTAGTTGTAGTATCATTATTAACCATGCTAAAACCTTAGTTTGAAAAGAAGATTGCTACAATCCCAAGGGTTCCAATATGGAATCTAGTAAACTATTATATATAAGTAATGAATGAAAAATAAAAGAAAATATTCGAATATCAATAAAAACATTAAAATAAAGAGACTTATGTTGATCTGGTCCACAGGAAAGTAGTTACAACAATCTAAAACTTGGAATGTAGAGTAATATTATTCCATTAATGCATACTGAATCTTTGAGAAATATTTCGAATCCAATCAAAACAAAGTCTCTAGTACACATGCTGAGAAATGTTTTACAGCATTCTTGCCTCCCTTCAAAAGAAGTGAAGTGATGTCGGAATTAATAGACAAAGTAAAGTCACATAAAATAGTTTATTTCAAAGAAATCCTTGTATAACAACTTGATAGTATATGACGAGAAAATAACAGTAAATTTAAAATGGCAAAAACATTTTACCTTTCGATAGAAAAAACAAAGGATGGTTCATGTTAGGAAAATAATCTAGGTTATGTATCTTTCTGCCTTGAAACCTATCTATCTATATATCTATCTATATATCTGAATCTATACAACTAAAAAGTTACTTTGGAACTCAAATACAACATTTCTATTTCATAAAAAATATATACCAAATTCTTATCTCTCTCTCTCTCTCTAACTTACCCTTCAATCCTCTCTTATCTATCAACTGCCCCTTATATTTCTCCTTTATTTTTCCCCCCCTCCATTTGGCAACCTCTTTTCCATATTATTTCGTTAAGTTCTCTATTATTATCCGTTATGAATAATTCCTTTATCTTCGCCTATCACTCTTTCTATGTGGTTAAAACGCGTTCCGGTGTATTCACCTTCATGTTCTGTTATTGCGCAATCGAATCAGTTGCTCGCATGGCAATTTATTCTACATCTTCCTCGGGGCATCCAGCCAGGTTGAGAGAGAGAGAGAGAGAGAGAGAGAGAGAGAGAGAGAGAGAGAGAGAGAGAGAGAGAGAGAGAGAGAGAGAGAAGAATTTGTCCTAGATTTTTACGAAATAGGACAGTTGTATTTGAATTACAACATAAGTTTTTAGTTGTATAGAGTTAGATAGATAGATAGACAGGTCTAAAAACAGAAAGATATGTGAGGTATGTTATCTGCCATTTTGGATTGACTGTTGTTTTAAAAGTTTATTTTTTCCGTCGGAAAATAGGTATTATACAATGATTACTTTGAGGTACTTTATAGTAAACTATCTTATGTGTCTTAAATTTTTTTTTAATGGAAGGCAAGGGTGATGTAATCTTTTTCCTGCATGAGTACTTCAGACACTTTCCTTTTGATTGGTTTCGAAATTATTCTCAAGGATACGATACCCTTTCTAAGTTTAATTATTTTATTTATTTATTTTTTTTAAAGCCTTTCTTGCTGAAGAGGTTGATATAAGTTTATATATATGACTGATCTATTTTAACGCTGTTATTGGAAGAATTCAAAACGAGGTATGGTGAAAAAAACTTAAAGGGTATTTATTTTAACCGACTACATTTTCATGAAGAATTGATAAGTAAGAATGTTAGTAAAATCTGAAATTGATATGTTGGTTCTACTATCCTATTTTGTACCTCTTTTCGGTTTCCTCTTTGTGTACCTTCTGTTATTTCCAATGTTTGTTTTTACAAATTTATTTTAGACTATTTATTTCTTGCAGTGTTTTATTCGTATATTTGCCTCCTCACTCAAGTTTTTTTTTTCAAGAAATTTTTAAAGGTGTGGTTTCTATAAGAAATTATATTATTCATATTCCGACAAACCAATATTTCATTCATTATTTGCTTGTAATATAATAAGTCTCTCTCTCTCTCTCTCTCTCTCTCTCTCTCTCTCTCTCTCTCTCTCTCTCTCTCTCTCTCTCTCTCTCCAGAA
>NC_090752.1:79868941-79886441 GCF_036898095.1 Palaemon carinicauda
ATATATATATATATATGATATATAATATATATATATATATATATATATATATATATATATACATACATATATATATACATATATATATATATATATATATATATATATATATATATTTACTACTACTACTACTACTACTACTACTAATACTACTACTACTACTACTACTACTACTACTACTACTACTACTAATAATAATAATAATAATAATGATAATAATAATGAATATTGCAAGTGAAAATAAATGTAAAAAATTAGGTTCATCGTCCTTTTTGTTTTCCATTTTTGAACATACATGTGGAGCCATGTTTTATGGGCATACATTTCCGGGTTTATAGTAATAATAATAATAATGATAATATATATATATATATATATATATATATATATATATATATATATATATATATATATATATATATACATACATATATATATACATATATATATATATATATATATATATATATATATATATATATATATATTTACTACTACTACTACTACTACTACTACTACTAATGCTACTACTACTGCTACTACTACTACTAATAATAATAATAATAATAATAATGAATATTGCAAGTGAAAATAAATGTAAAAAATTAGGTTCATCGTCCTTTTTGTTTTCCATTTTTGAACATACATGTGGAGCCATGTTTTATGGGCATACATTTCCGGGGTTATTAGTAATAATAATAATAATGATAATAATAATAATAATAATAATAATAATAATAATAATAATAATAATAATAATAATAATAATAATAATAATTGTAAGCATTTGATAGTGATTTACCATCAAAATTCAAATTTAGAAAAAATGTTTGTAAAATCTTATGTACTTCAACCGCATGCCCATACCATCGATCTCTTGTAAAATACTTACCTCAACGGATGCAAATTTAATTATTAAGTTACAATATATAACCAGTGTCCTTCTTGAATGTGAAAATTTGATCTCCGTTGAAAGTTCAATGATATTCGAGAATCCTTCGGTGATACCCACAATGGACTCTTCAAAAAAATAATGCACGTCGGAATATTAGCTCTTAGACTTTGTCGATTGAGGACAAAGGGAAAATGGATAAAAACGGAAATGAGCAGCTGTATGTCAATTAAGAATATGAACAACACCAGAGATGAAAAAACACATACTTACGCATATATACATATATATATATATATATATATATATATATATATATATACATGTATATATATATATATGTGTGTGTGTATATATACATATATATATGCATATATATATATATATATATATATATATATATATATATATATATATATGTGTGTGTGTGTGTGTGTATGTATATATATATATATATATAATATATATATATATATATATATATATATATATATATATATATATATATATATATAAACACACGCACACATATATATTTACATATATATGTAGATATGTACGTGTATATATATATATATATATATATATATATATATATATATATATATATATATATATATATATATATATGAGACAAAGAAAACCTGCTGATTATATATTTTCAATGAACGTGCCTATATACTTGACTTTCTCGCCCTAATTAGATCCACTTGTCGCTCTATTACCTTTTATGAAAGTCAGGGACATATGAAATAAGGTTTCTCCTCTCGTAGTACTGTAGTATTAGACCTGAAACGCGTTAGGTTAAAGTAACGATACCCTAACTGTTATAGTCCATTAAGCTATTTTCAGATATAAATCTAGTTCTTGTTAGATTCAGATATGATTTGCTAGAGAAGTAGGCCTACTCAAAACATCATATGTACTACATTGGACCCTTCTCTCTAGTTACGGTTCATTTTTCCAATTGCCTACACATACACCTGATAGTCTGGCCTATTTTTTACATATTCTCTTCTGTCCTCATACACCTGAGAACATTGAGATTGCCAAACAATTTTTTCTTCTCTCAAGGGGTTAAGTACTGCACTGTAATTTTTCAATGGCTACTTTCCTCTTGATAAGGGTAGAAGAGAATCTTTAGCTATGGTAAGCAGCTCTTCTAGGAGAAGGACACACCGAAATCAAACCATTGTTCTTTAGTTTTGGGTAGTGCCATAGCCTCTGTACCATGGTCTTCCACTGTCTTGGGTTAGAGTTCTTTTGCTCGAAGGTACACTTGGGCACACTGTTCTATTCGTATTTCTCTTCCTCTTGTTTTGTTAAAGTTTTTATAGTTTATATAGGAGAAATTTAGTTTAATGTTGTTACTGTTCTTAGAATATTTTTTTCTTGTTTCCTTTCCTCACTGGGCTGTTTTCCCTATTGGAGCCTCAGGGCGTATAGCATTGTGCTTTGCCAACTAAGGTTGCAGTTTAGCAAGTAATAATAATAATAATAATAATAATAATAATAATAAGTTCTACAGGCTGTTGCTTTTATGCTGTATATCTAATCTACCTGTAAAAGCAGTCTATCGTAGCCATTTAGGCATTTAGATCTTCCTTAAATGATGATTATATACAGTACTGTAGGATGTCGAGTTCTTAGGCATAGTCCTACTGCTCTCAAGTGATTGGTTTTTAGCTGTCTGTATAAATCTCCAGAGGAAGCCATTCGTACTTAGTGATTTATGAGCATTGTTTCTCTGCTTCTGCATCCTGCTTGCTAAACTTACATCTCTTTCCACACGCACGCACACACACACACACACACACACACACACACACCATATATATATATATATATATATATATATATATATATATATATATATATATATATACATACATATATATGTGTATATATAATCTGAAATTATCTTTGACTTTCTCACACTGATTTCCTTGTAAATATTAAGTCTTATTCAAGTCGGGAATAATTGAAGTAAACTTTTCTTCATCTTTCCAGGATTCGACCCAGTCCACAAAACTATGTAAGTATATATAAGTAGCACTGAAGAATATGTAGTTAAATATTGTAAGTGATTTCAACTGAAAATATTGTTATACGTTGCAAAGGGCTTATTGGCCAGCATAGAATGTGATTAAGCATCGTAAATCATTTCAATAGAGTTAACGAATATCTAGAACGAGTAAAATTGTAAAATAACTGTTGATTCTGAGATTACCGGCTGCTTTGCTGACGAAGGCCTCGAATAACCCAAGGAATTCGGATATTCCGGCCGGTCTTAATAATGGAATATGAACTGGGTATGAATTCTTGAAATTCTGAATAGCTGGATATTCTGGTGAATCCCGGTGCTTCCTGCTCTCCTGCAAACAGTAAGGGTTAGCCATTAGCAGATATATTCTGTACGATGCGATTAGCGAATTCTATCCCATTTATAAGATCTAGGGGAAAAAAATGTATTCCTCACTGAATATTATATGTGCAAGCTGTTTTTCTGCAATCTGCATCTAATAGGAAGATATCTATCTCGGATACAAATCTATGAATAAACTGCAGAAAGTCCAAAGATAAACGATTTATTACAAACCACTCGTCATCTAATATTTCTTAAATAAAAAAAAAAAAACATAAAATCCTTCATCATAATCATTATTGTTATTATGATATACAAAAAAGTGATAATAAGTAAATCCTTTTAGCATGACTCCATCTGTTGAACTGGGATTTTACTGAGTGTTTTAAAAGATGAACTTTGAGATGCAATTGTATCCGATGCGTTTTTCGAGTTAGTAAAAAGGTGAAGCAATGTAAAAGAGAAATAGAAAGGGCGGTTTAGTTGTATAAAATGAAAGACACAAAGAAGTATCTGTATAAAGATTCTTCAAATCAATGTTCAGTTCAAACTCAAATCACAAAATGGATTCTCTTCAGCCCTTTCTCCCTCATATAAGGGGCTGACTCTCTCTCTCTCTCTCTCTCTCTCTCTCTCTCTCTCTCTCTCTCTCTCTCTCTCAAGTGGCCCCACTTCACCTCTATTTACCTACTCATATACATTAAAGAGTGGACTCCCTCTATGTCATACATACAAATGCCAAGAACCAAAGCCCTCGGAAAATTGACTCAAGTCTTTTCTCTCCCATGCACAAGTGGCCACCCATAGAGGAACTGGGCATGTTTCACTAAATTTCCAGGAGGCTCTCTCTCTCTCTCTCTCTCTCTCTCTCTCTCTCTCTCTCTCTCTCTCTCTCTCTCTCTCTCATAACCATTAGCGTCTCTCCCAAGCGGAAAAAAAGCTATGCAACCTAAATCCTTTCGTCCATTAGTGATGAAACTTCGTCCCGTTACAATATATTCGCCGTATGCATCAGTATTTACTTGAAGCTCATATCAGATGACAATGCCGAGGCTTAGGGATGCCTGTTTTGGGAGGCGTTCTCCCCTCTCTAAGAGGAGAAAATTGGAAGTAAAGAAGCCGAGGGGAATGTAGGAGGAAGTGGAGGAAGACAAGAGGAAGAGGAGAGTTGGTTAAAGAGTTATTAATGGAGAGAGTTTACATTCCATGGCATTTAATCCGAACTCTTAACGTGCTGTAACTAGTAAAGTTTGGGGGATTCACGAACAAACACAAACACACCAATACGCTCGTCTGCTCGTTCATGAATATGCAAAGTAGACTGAATTTGAAAACACGTAAGAGTACCCATATATTGTAAGTACGTATGCCTGTAAACATATGAGTGTATTTTTTGTTTATATAATGTCTCATAGTGGGTAGTAGGTTGGCCAGGGCATCAGCCACCCTTTGAGATACTACTGCTAGAGAGTTATTAGGTTCTTCGGCCGGCCAGACAGTACTACATTGGGTCCTTCTCCCTGTTTACGGTTCATTTTCCCTTTGCCTACACATGCACCGAATAGTCTGGCCTATTCTTTACACATTCTCCTCTGTCCTCATACACCTGACAACACCAAGATTACCAAACAATTATTCTCTCAAGGGGTTAACTACTGCACTGTAATTGTTCAGTGGCTACTTTCGTCTTGCTAAGGGTAGAAACACTCCTTAGCAATGGTAGTCTTGGATAGTGCCATAGCCTTTGTACCATGGTCTTCCACTTTCTTAGGGTAGAGTTCTCTTGCTTGCGGGTACACTCGGGCAAACTTTTCTATCTTATTTCTCTTCCTCTTATCTTGTTAAAGTTTTTTATAGTTTATATATGAAATATTTTATTCTAATTGTTATTTACTTTTATTTCCTAGTTTCCTTTCCTCACTGGACTATTTTTCCAACTAGGGTTGTAGCTTAGAAAGCTTTTAATATAATAATAATAATAATAATAATAATAATAATAATAATAATAATAATAATAATAATAATAATTATTATTATTATTATTATTATTATTATTATTATTATTATTATTATTATTATTATTATTTATGAAGTTCGAACATGGAGCAAGGAAGATTAGATATGGACACAGTCCATCATAGTCTAAATTGCCTCTGATAATATACACAGTGAATCATGTACAGAATATGGGTGTTAGTCGAATGTAATAGGTTACTTCTATGGATGGATGTGGGTATTGGCCTAGCAACTTCAAAAATAGGCAGGCATGTGAAAAAATTAGAACAATGGGTTATATATTCTTTTTTTTTAATTACTCTTTAGGGGTACTTATACCGCAGTTAACAATCAAATAACGCAAAGAAAGGGACCTTTAAAAACTGGAAAATTAATAGTCAGAGTGAAAAATATATGTTTGAAAGTCTTCCTGAAATTTCCTCGAGTCTCCTGAACACAGAACGAGGAATGCCAGCTCTGTCACGGCTGGCTTTATATCTGCCAGCAACTTCCAAGGGTGGCTCAAATCACGTTTATTAAAAGCAAGGAAAATAAGCCTTAAACCTTCATAAAACCTTTCTTGGACCTCATGATCAGAAAATTTATCCCCGGCTTTGCACCCACCAATAACTCCCAAGTCAATCAAAGGTTGAAGTTAATTATGATTACTAGTTAATTTAGGAACACAAGGCTAAAATATGACAAAAAAAAAAAATTCCTTAGGAATTCAGAATGACCAGTGCTAGCAAATTTTTCTTTGTATTTCCAACTGACAGCAACTCCTATTTCTATCAGAGGTTTAATTTTACTTTTTTTTTCAGTTATATATACAAGGGTGAATGTATGTATTTACATACTTGATGCTTGACACTTTCTGCTGCAAAAAACTGTCTCACATCTGTTTATTCAGCCTCAGAAAACTTTCTCATTCTTCTCGTTACTTTGATCTTTTCTATTACTAGCTAAGCTACAATCCTAAGATAGATCCTTGTCCATGGACGACTCTATTAATTTTTGGAGATGATCCGGTATCGTATCCGAATTCTGGAACCGGATTTACATTTTTCATAATTTTAAAGGTTATGATTTTTCATAATTTTAAAGGTTATGTAAAAAAAATTGATATATTGGATTGGCATTAAATTTTAACAGTGAATATGTATTATGCATCGGAAGAAACCATGAAATTTTGTAGGAAATGGGGATCAAGATCACGATTCTGTATCAACTTTGCACTTTTCATCATCCACTGTACAGTCAGTATGTGAAAAGTGGGAGGCGATGAATTCTTTGATTGCTCATTCATTATTATTATTATTATTATTATTATTATTATTATTATTATTATTATTATTATTATCAGCTAAGCTGCAACCCTAGTTGGAATAGCAGGATGCTAATAGCTCAAAAGGTCAAACAGGAATAAATAGCAGTATGGAAAGGAAATAAATAAACCTTATGAGGAGTAATGAATAATTAATATAAAATACCTTAAGATCAGTAACAACGTTAAAATTGATCTGTCATATATAAACTATGAGGATAGAATCATGTCAGCCTATTAATCATGAAAACATTTGCTGCAAGTTTGAACTTCTGAAGTTCCAGCAGTACAACTGCCCGAGTGGGAATATCATTCTATGATATGATCACATCTGGAATGAAACTTCTGAAATACTGTTTAGTATTAAGCATTATGATGGAGAAGACATGATTGTTAGAACTAACTCCATTACTAGTACTAAGTACATGAGGGTACAGTCTGGGAAGATCCGAATATAAAGGATGGCCAGAATTAGTAGATTCTTATGTAACAAGCATAAAGAACAAACTGAACGACAATGACTAAGATTAGTATCCAGATCAGGAAGAAGTAATTTACTAGACTGCAAGTTTTTGTCCAACAAATGAAGATGAAATTCAGCACCTGAAGACCAGACAGAAGAACAATAGTCGAAACAAGGAAAAATGAAAGAAAATCTTAGAAATCTTTCTTATTAAGACAATTTTTGTGCAAGTGACGGGGATACAAACCGAATGTGTTTTTGAAAAGTAAATTTGCAATAAAAAAAATACCTAAAATAATAAAGTTGCATATAGTTAAAGAAACATCATCAATTAAAAAAAAAAATGTTTAGGAGCCACTCTCCTCGACCTACTTACACTTATGCTTTGAGTTTTGTTAGGTTTAAATTCAAGTTCTGTTAGTTTGCCCCATGTACTAATTTTAGCTAGATCTAATTCTGACCATCCTTTACATTCAGATCTTCCTAGATAATTCCATCCTGTTCGCAATACTAAGCAGGCAGTTAATTCTAATAGCCAGGCCTTTTCCATCATATGGCTCAATACTACACAGTATTCTAGAAGTTTTATTCCAGCTGTGACCAAGTTGTGGAATGATCTTCTTAATCGGGTAGTTGAATCAGTAGAACTTCAAAAGTTCATAGTTGCAGAAAATGTTTTCATGCTGAACAAGCTGACATAAGTCTTTTTATAGATTATACGTTCTTACTGTTTTTAGAATGATTTATTGTTAATTTGTTCTCATCATTTATATATTTCCTTATTTCCTTTTCTCACTGGTCTATTTATCCCTGTTGGAGCCCTTGGGCTTGAAGCATCTTGCTTTTCTAATTAGGGTTGTAGCTTGGATAATAATAATAACAATAATAATAATAATAATAATAATAATAAGGGATTCAGCAACTTAAGATCTACATTCAGGAGATGGAATTGATGAAGAGAGAGTAGCATCATCGGATATATATATATATATATATATATATATATATATATATATATATATATATATATATATATATATATATATATATATATACGTATATATATATATATATATATATATATATATATATATATATATATATATATATATATATATATATATATATATATATATATATAGCATGAAAAGTAATGGGCTAAGTATACTACCACAAGAATCACCAGAAATCATATTATTATAATCACTACGGCTGTCGTCAACAATAACTCATTGCAATCTATTACTTAAAAATCTAATATTGATGCTAAAAAAACCACGTAGTCCTAATTGTTTGAGTTTGAAAACAAGTGCCTCAAGATTTGACACGCAGCACTAAAATCAAGGCTGTTGATACGAGCTTCCTGATCACAATCAAGGGATTTCTGCACAAACTTGGTAATTGTAAGAAGGACATCACATGCTCCAAGGCGTTTGCAAGAGCCGAATTACATACTAGTGATCAGATTATCATCACTAGCATACATATTTAGATATTTTGCCAAAGACGTTCAAAAACTTTAGATAATATGGGAATTATGGAAATTAGGCAGTAATCTGTTGGGTTAAAGCTGTCACAAACACCTCAACTTAATGGAGTAACATTACCTATTCTTCAACAAGTACAAAGAGAACCTCTTTTAGCTAACTTATGGAAAATAAGGGACAACTTAGTAGCTGAGAAATCATTGGTCTTTATATAAAGATGAATGGAAAATATCATTTGGGTATCCACTTCCATAGGCCTCAAATTCCATCAAAAACGTTTCAACTTCATGGAACCGAAAACCTAAGCTAGTTATAGACTCGGGATAACAGAAATAAGGGAGATCGAGTTTCTCCTTACTTTGCTCAGCGTCAAACACATCAGCGAAAAGGGTAGCCTATCCTTTTGGTCAGTGAAAGACAGAGCTGGCTGGTTCAAGTACCTGAGTTGTATTAGAAGAGGTTTTTATGCTGAAATTGTATTCCTTTTTAGTTGAAGCATAAACTCTACGAGCAACAGCTCTTGGCTGATTTTAGTTATTCCAAGTTAAATCTGATAAGTTACCCGTCCAAAAATGATGGTTCTGCTACTCCAACTAAGCTCATCTACAATCATTACCGTCCCAACGTTTATCTCTACCTCGGCATTTTATCACTTGAGAAGGGATATCCTTATCAAATATGTTGACCATATTGGAGACGTCCCTACGTGGTAATCTGCTGGAGTGGGGTTTGAGACCCGTTCCAGCTCCATAGTTTCTTGTTGTGTCTGAAATCTCGCTATCCTTGTGAGCTTAGTATGGGGCCTTGAGATAGTCGATAGGTGTACCTGCTGAGTCCTCAGCAGCCATTGCCTGGCCCCCTGGTCCTCTGTGTATAAAGTCAGTCCCCAGGATATTGTCTTGCTACGGCATTGTCCCTGACCCTTGAGTGGCCTTAAAACAACAGGCTCAAGACTTTCATACAATTATGACCAAGTCAAATGTATAAGATCACTCAAAAGGCCATCCCAGTCTGCTTAAGATTTTATATAAATTTTACAGTGACAGGTTTCTCATTCTTTATTACTAATGAAACTAAGGCATAATCAGATATCTCAACTAGAAAACCAACTTACTTGTTATGATACCAGGAGAGTTAGTGTTTACCAGGTCCAAGCTGTTACCAGACCTGTGAGTTGCTTCACTTATGATTTGCTCATAGCCTGATTCAGAAGCAAATTCCAAAGTGCTTATGATATGGTGACGAATAGAAGAAACAGAATTTAATCACTCCCTATGGTGACCGATGAAATCACCACGCCACCATCCCCCTTGCCTTAGGAATGGCATTCCTATGAGGTAGTCACTCGTAGCATCTTTTGTTGCCTTTCCCGAGGATGGGCTATAAATTTCTGAACTAGAGACATTGGAAAAATGATTGTATGTGTATTGCATTCCTTCTGTGAAAGTGTTGATATCCTGGCTGTCCTGTTTCATTCCCAAGAGATGAGTTTGCTTTGCTTGATGTTCTTTTGAATAGATCCCAACAAGTTCTGTATGCTAAAAAAAAGCCATACCTTGCTGTGTGAGTATCATTGCCCTTCTTCTGAATGCCCTTTTCTGAGTTTCAGAAGGATGATATCTCTTTCATTGGCAATGCAGCATCCCAATTCACTGTTTGAGCAAAAATCAAAACCACCACAGACCTGCCATAGTTCTTATTAATTCTCATGATGGAAAATATGTCGGCTTCAGAAAGTTTTAGGCCTTGGGGTCAAGACTGTGTAGCATATGAAGCAACAATCTTCTCCATCATGCATAATTTGACTTTCCAGAGCAAAGGACACGTCTAGAATACTTGGTATTGGTTCCACTTAACTTTCAACGTCAATAGTCCTCACTGTATGTCGAAAAGCACAATAAACTCGATTCAGTAGGTAGATGTACATGGCCCAATTAACACCACTACCACCGCCATTAACAGTAATGTAATTCTCGTCTTCAATTATTACTTCATAAGCAAGGAATCCTGAAAAAAAATGAGTTTTCTCTTTGGATGCTACAAATATCTGGTGGAATCAAGAGCATCTGTTATAAGATGTTTCTTTCAGGAATCCAACTAAATACCCATCAGCACGACACAAGATTCAGTAATAAGATATTCCATTCAAGTATCTTCCATCAATGTTCATAGAGCACCAAGATATACCATCTCTATATGGGAGTCTACTAAAAGAAAATCCAGTTTATCAAAGTCTGTAGTACACAAGGTTACAATCAAATACGTTTTGGAAACGACAGTAAGACTGCATAACTTGCAAAAACCTGACCATTGTTTCCTTCATGATGTAATTTCACATTGGTGGTACACAGACTAGGTTCATGTAGGCCATATCTGTTTGTGGAAGAATATCTGTTGCAAACTTTGAAAGGAGGCTAGCGTTAAGTGACATATATCTGTAATTTTCAGTGCAGTTACATTTTAACAGCATTGCATAGAAAATAGAGTTTGGCCATGCCTAGGAATATTTCATTTTTCCAATAGAGGAGGGTGCTTAATTTTTTGAAGATATAATTATTGGTAGTTTTAATGATACTCGTATGTATTATATTTCCAATACACTTCTTTCTTTTCCTTGCAGCTTCTATTCATGGATCGCTATAGTGAGTCATCTGTCTCTATCTACTTCTATCCACAGAATCCTCCTCTGCCATACCATCTGTCCTCATATCTTCTCTTAATAAATCTATAAATCTTCTCGTGGGCCTTCCTCTCTTAAGTCTAACTGGTGGCTCTCATGACAGACTCTTCCTTCCTTCTCTTCACGTGCCCGAACTACCTTAGTCTTGCAACCAATAGCAAAGTAAAATAATTGTGAGAAATTAGAATGTGTTCATGAGGTCTCACAAAAGGTATTCTTACCTCCGCCAACAAAGTTCGGAGGAGGTTATATTTTCTGCCTTATTGGTGTTTGTTTGTTTGTTTATGAACAACTTCCTGGTCACAATTTTACTCATAGAGGAGAGAAACTTTCAGGGATTAATTGTTATGTTGAGGCGTGAAAGTGATTCAGTTTTAAAAGTCGTAGGTCAAAGGTGAAGGTCAAGGTCGAGCAATAGGTCAATCGTATAAACCCTAAGCTCGCACATGGTTGTCACACAGAGTTGAAATACGCCTATTGTCTAAATTGATTCTGGGAAAGGCAAGCTGGTTTCGAGAAATAAGCTGTTGTGGCGGAGGTCTGAATTTTCAGGGTGCTTTTATAGTTAGAAATGTTTCAGCCTTGCGTTCTTAACTCTCTCTGAATAAAAGGGAATTTAGCTTCTTGATACTGATGAGGGGTGAGAAGACGAAGATAGACTTTTCTTTCTTTGGTATGTTTCATATTCCTAACAATTATACTTTGACAGTAGCACACTGTAAATAATGTTTGACTATACAATTAAGGGCTTAAAGGCTGCTCATGAATGGCAGAGGCCCAGGACAGTGACATTGCCATACCAAGCAGAACATTGCCCTAGAGACTGACTATATTACATATGATTAGCTCCCAAGCCCCCTCTCCACCCAAGCTAGAACCGGGGAGGGCCAGGCAATGGCTGCTGATGACTTAACAGGTAGAGCCATAGGCTACCCCAAACCTGCTATTCTTAGCTCGCAAGGATGATGAGGTTACAGACACTGAAGAAACTAACGAGTTTTATCGGTATTCGAACCCAATCTGGCGATCACTAGCCAGGAAAGTTCCCACTAGGCCACCACAACCCTAAATTGGACATTTTTGCCCATTCTGTGTTTTTCACTCTAATTCTTTTTTCAATTTTTAAGTATCACTTTTTTATATCTAAGACAGAGTTCTGATCCAAGAGCAAAACCCTTTTGAAATGTTGCGTATAGGCACTACTTATTAGTGTTCAAAACTCGTTATTTGTTAGATTAAATCACTATGTAAATCAGTAAATAAATAAAATATGTGAAATGTAAGCACAACCATCTTTAAGATGTTTTCCAAGTTAATTTCTCTGATAAAAATTGGATTTTGAGTTGATATAGCTGATGACCTTTAACAAACCATCGCAACTTAAATATAATAATACTGAAGGCAGAAAAACTCTGAAGTTAGATAAGTATTGAACCACCTCAGTATTTGACTGAAAAGGGAAAAGAATGCCAATGAAATTGTCCAGTGAATATCTGCGAATGTTGGAAAACAACGATTTGCTGTTGTATGCATTTCTTTTGTGAAATTGCGGAGAAAAAAAAAGTGAATATGTCAACTCTTATGATGAAAGGAGAGTTTTTCGTTGGTCGTGTACAATTGAGAAAATCGTTGCTATTGAGTTTCTGTCATTTGAGTCCAAAATGATTATGAGAGGTTATTTTATGACCCTCAAGATTAAGGGCGAGTGTTAGCAGGCAAGATTCTCTCTCTCTCTCTCTCTCTCTCTCTCTCTCTCTCTCTCTCTCTCTCTCTCTCTCTCTCTCTCTCTCTCTCTTATATATATATATATATATATATATATATATATATATATATATATATATATATATATATATATATATACATATGAAATCTCAAGCAGATTGGAATAGGATATTGCATGATCTTTTGTGCTTGAATTGGTCACAGTTATGTAGTAGTGTTGATCCTGTTGTCCCTTTGAATAAGAATCTAGTCAACATAATTGATAGGCGTATCTCTTCTCGTGTGCTAAGATACCGAGTGAAGGACAAACCGTGGTTCAATAATGATTGTAGACAAGCTTATTTGGAGAAGCAAGAGGCCTATCATGTTTGGAAGGGTAACAGATCAGATTTAACCTGGAATAACTATACTCAGCTTAGAGCTTTTACTCAGAGATTTTATGCCTCAACTGAAAAGGAATACAATTTAACCATTAAAGAAACCCTTTCTGGTACAACTCAGAAACATAAATGGTGGTCTACCCGTAAATCTGCGCTCTTTGGTGTAGATGCAACAGTTCCTCCTTTACTTAAACCAGATGGCTATCACTCACTGTCCAAAGGAAAAGGCAACCCTTTTGGCTGATGTTTTTAACAGTAAACAGAGTAATAAAAAGCTTGAACTTCCTCATTCCTGTTTTCCTGAGGCTAAACTAACTAGTTTAGCTTTTCGATCTTGTGAAATTAAAGCTCTGTTGATGGACCTTGATGCTTATGGAGGTGTACAACCAAATGGTATTTTCCTTTGCAGATTTCTTAGCTCCAAAGTTATCTGTTATTTTGCGTAAGTTAGCAAGAAGAGGAGCTTTTAGCACTTGTTGGAGAATTGGTAATGTTACTCCTCTATGTAAATGTGTTTGTAGTAGCTCAAGTCCAACTGATTACCGCCCAATTTCCATAACTCCCATATTATCTAAAGTTTTTGAACGTCTTCTGGCAAAACGTCTTAATAGGTTTGCTGAAGGTAATCATCTATTCCCTAGTTTGCAATTTGGTTTTCGTAAAGGCCATAGAGCATGTGATGCCCTTCTTACAATTTCCAATGCTGTACAGAAATCCCTTGATTGTTGTCAGAAAGTTCGTATGATTGGCCGTGAGGTTAGTGCTGCCTTTGACCATGTTAAGCATGAGGCCCTTGTTTTCAAACTCAGACAGTTGGGAGTGGGTGGGTCGTTTCTTAGCATTATTATTGATTTTTTAAGTAATAGATCTCAAAGAGTTATTGTTGATGGGCATCATGGTGAGTAAAGGAGTGTGATATCTGGTGTTCCAAAGGGTAGTGTTCTTGGCCCATTACTTTTCATACTATATACGCATGACATGTGGTTTGGCCTAGAAAACAAGCTTGTTGCATATGCAGATGATGGTACTCTCTTTGCATCAATTCCATCCCATGAACGTTGATCTGGGGTTGCTGAATCCGATAATAGAGATCTAGCTAAAATTAGCGCATGGTGCAAATTATGGGGTATGAAGTCGAATCCTAACAAAACTCAAAGTATGATTGTAAGTAGGTCAAGGACAGTGGCTCCTCAACATCCGGATCTCAGTATTGATAATGTTTCTTTAACTTTATATGCCTTTAAAATTTTAGGTGTGATTCTCGACAGCAAATTTACTTTTGAGAAACACATTGGGTCTGTGTCTTCTTCAATTGCACAAAAAAATTAGCTTATTGAGAAAGTCTCAAGATTTTCGGTGATCAATCTATTCTGAAGAAGTGTTTCAATTCTTTTATTCTACCTTGTTTTGAATATTGTTCTCCTGTCTGGTCTTCAGCTGCTGATTCTCATCTTAATTTGTTGGACAGAAATTTACGGTCTATTAAATTTCTTATTCTTGATCTAGATATTCTATTAGTTCATTATGCCTGTTGCATAAAACTTTTTATAACTCTGACCATCCTTTACATTCAGATCTTCTTGAACAATTCCATCCTGTTCGTGATACTAGGCAGACAGTTAATTCTAATATCCAGGTCTTCTCCATCATGAGGCTCAATACTACACAGTATTTTAGAAGTTTTATTCCAGCTGTGACCAAGTTGTGGAATGATCTTGCTAATTGGGCAGTTGAATCAATAAAGCTTCAAAAGTTCAAAGTTGCAGCAAATGTTTTTATGTTGGACAGTTTGACATAAGTCTTTTTATAGTTTATATATGACATATCTGTTTTGACGTTGTTACTGTTTTTAGAATAATTTATTGTTAATTTGTTCTCATCATTTATTTATTTCCTTATTTCCTTTCCTTAATGGGCTATTTTTCCTTGTTGGAGCTCTTGGGCTTATAGCATCTTGCTTTCCAACTAGGGTTGTAGCTTTGCTGGTAATGATAATAATAATAAATATATATATATATATATATATATATATATATATATATATATATATATATATATATATATTGTATCATAATCAGCCATTGATAGTCCACCTCAGGTAAAAGGCCTCAGACATATCCTTCAACTCCCGTCAGTTTAAGGTCTTGCTATGTCACCTTATCCCGCAAATATTTATAGGTCATCAATCCAAGTTCTTCTCTTCGTTGCCCTGCTTCATTTACAATCTCTAGGGATCCAATCTGTTATTTTTTGTCAGTATGTTATCTTTCACTCTCAATATATGTCCTGCCCATGACCATTTCTTTTCCTTACTTGTTAGAATATAGCCTATATTGCTTTTGTATCCATATTGCTCTTTTTTGTCTTTTAGTGTTGGACTCGACGGTAGATTGGGAGCTGCAATAAAGAACACGTTCGAACCATATAATAATAATGTAAGGAGTGGATACAAGAATGAAAATTGGATTAGAGTAACAATACTATTATACAACTGCAACCAATTCAAGCCCAAAAGATCGCTCAAAATGCCATTCCAGTCTGCTTAGATTCTTTATAAATCTTACATGAGTATAATACATAAGGGACAGGCTGCTCAGTCTTCACTACTAATGAAATCAAGGCATGATCATATATCCCAACTGGAGAGCCAACATTCCTTGTTATAACACCAAGGGAGTCGGTGTATACAAGGTCCAAGCAGTTACCAGGCTTGTGAGTAGCTTTACTTATGATTTGCTCACGTCCTGATTCAGAGGCAAAGTCCAAAGCTCTTAAGCCATGGTGATCAGTAGGAGAAACGGAATTCAACCACTTCCTGTGGTGAGCATTGAAATCACCAACAGAAACAAAAGTCCTTTCTATCAGCTTTTTATAACTTAGACATAATGGTAAGAGGACAGTCGAAGATAGAACCATCCGTGTCTGGATTCCGGTAGATGGAACACAAATAAAAGCTGCTATGCCTGCTACAAACTTTTATTATCTGAATCTCATGGTATCCACATTGATAGCAGGACTCATGAGAAGCAGGGTACTCAGTCCTTATATACACAGCTATTTCCCTGGTCCTAGGAATGGAATCCCGTTTCAAAATTATTAGGTTCTTAAAACCAATTATAGGTAGCTCAGATGAGTGCCTCATATGAGAAACCAAAGTATCTGAGCACCACAGAGTATTATACTGTCTGTACGCAACTGTAAGTTCTTGAATATTTGCATACAGAACACGATTATTGCAATACAGCAGACAACACTGATGAAGTCTAGGGCGTACTGGTCCCGGATTTCGATCATTGTCTTCAGACAGAGTAAGAATTGATTGCGATAAAAAAGATACATTAAACTTAAAAATTGAGTTAACAATAATGATAACAAAAACAATATGTACAGATTAAAAGTTTTTGATAAAACCTATAGACTTATAGGTTAAGAGTCGGAAAAAGTGGTGAGCATGGCATACCCGATACACCATGCAAGGCTAAATACCCACCAAGATAGTCACTTCATCTATGATTTTAAAAAGAAAGAGAAACAGATAGGGAAACAAACATCCTCATGATAAACCACCAAGCACCAATTGCCGTTCTATTCAGCCTGCCCAACACACTATTTAAAAAAAAAAAAAAACAATAGAAAAAAATAAGATAGAATAGTGTGCCCACGTGTACTTTCAAGGAGTAGAACTCTATCCCAAGATAATGGAAGACCATGGTACCGAGGCTATGGCCTTACCCAAAGACTAGAAAACAATGGCTTGATTTTGCAGTGTCCTTCTAGAATAGCAGCTTACCAAGAGAAAAGTAGCCACTGAATAATTATAGTGTAGTAGTTAATCTCGTTAGTGAAAAAGAATTATTGGGTAATCTTAGTGTTGTCAAGTGTATGAGAACACAGGAGCCTATGTAAAGAATATGCCAGAGGGCAATAATTTTAAGTCTTCTGGAACCATTTTAAACGTTATAGAGGCTGACTGAGCAAATATCTGGCAGTAATTTGTCTTCTGGAATCGTTTCAAACTATTCTGTATATATGTAATCAAAGTAAAAATAAGCTGTAACCTGAGAGAGGGGTCCAATGTAGTACCGTCTGGCCAGGTAAAAGACCCAATAACTCTCTAGCCTGGTGGCTTGGCCAACCTACTACTACACACACACATAAATATACATATATATATATATATATATATATA
>NC_090752.1:79891441-79896441 GCF_036898095.1 Palaemon carinicauda
AATAAGGGATAAAGTGCTTCTGGGCGTGCTTTAGTTTATTTAAATTTTTCACCCTATTTTATTATTTTGCTATTTTTTGGTCTAGTCTTCATAACTTTTTTTTTTTTATAATTTAGGGTTTAATCTTTCTCGCTTTATTTTTACTTCATCCTTGCCTCTCAAAACCTTTAAGTTTCCATACCTTCTTCAATTTTATATCAGTCAAATAGTGTGCCCTCAACTCAATCATTTCCTAAATAAAAATATTATTTCTTTTGATGTGCCCTATTCCCTCCTTTATTACACGTTTCACCCTTCTTGACTTTATTTTCTGTTTCTTTTTAAACCTATTTTTCATACCCTATAATCATGGATTTTCTCCTGCCTCAAAAGTTATTTCAGTCTAATATTTGTTCCCTTGCCATAATCACCACCCAGTTAAAAATATCATTTTTTTCCACATCAGCAAAACTACTTGGGCAATGTAGATATCTTCTCGATATTTTATCTATTTACAAAGAGTTGAATACGATGATCTCAAGAGAATATCTTTCATATTCCATCACCTCAAAATATCAAGCCAGGCACGTAATCCTCTGTGACTTGAAAATAAAAAAAAAAGAGGGAAAAATGACTGCAAGGCCCCATAGAACATCTCAACCCCATTCATTATCCCTGGAGCCTTCATTGTGTGTTTTAAAAGACCATTTTTTTCCCCCTAAAACGCATACCTCAAGAAAATAGGTGCTATTACTGGAACGCTCTCGAGGGGAAAGAAGGATCCCTTCCCAGCCCATTGAAAACAGATGAGTTCTTTGAAGCGCACACAAATTCAGCTCTTGTAGAGTAGAACTAAAGGCAGCCGACTCAGGTCTTTGATTTCTAGCCTATGGTGTCTGGTTCCTAAGGCTTGATAGTCCCGCGAAATGCCAAGCGTCTGCGAGGAGTCTTTACGGGAAAGACAGCTATTAAGTCTAATTTCTTTTAGTTTCTACTGACGACAATCAACAGGTATAGAGATGGTAAGGTAAAGGATAATCTCTTCCCTATTGCCTGATGCTTTTTTAAAGGAAATGAAATAAAAAAGATCAATTCTACACGGTATTCTATTTAGAAGTTTTATTCTAGAATACTAAGCAGGTAGTTAAATCGAACGAAATTGAAAAGTTCAAACTTAGAGGAAATATTTTTATGTTGAACAGGCTAACATAAGTTTCTTTTTATAGTTTATATATATGAAAGATCCGATTTGCTATTGCTACTGATCTTGAAGTGCTTCATTATTTCCTTTCCTCACTGAGATATATTTTCTTGTTGGAGTCCTTGGGCTTACAGCATGCTGCGCTTCAAACAAGGGTTGAAGCTTAGTTTGTAATAATAATAATAATAATAATAATAATAATAATAATAATAATAATAATAATAATAATGATAATAATATGATTGAACAAACGGACTTCAGAACACTGAAATCCACGTTATTAAAAAAAAAAAAAAAAAAAAAAAAAAAAAAAAAATACGTTAGATGGCGGTGCAAAATACAAGGAATTCCAAAAAAGATAGTAATTTGCACAGTTCTTAGAAAACATTGTAATTTACTTGATCATAGAAAAATAAGAATGATGGGTGGCCTATCCACGATTTTCTTCTTTCTGCAACTTTACTAAAGAAAAATCTTAAGCAGAGTTGAAATCAGCTTTATAATTAAGGGTTAGCTACGATCAAGTATTTGGACAATAATGTTTAAAAAGTAACCCATGGAAATTATTTAGCAATATCAAATGAAACGTAGTAAACTTTAATTGGTGCCAGGATCTACATTTAATACCCAGAAATATCGCTCATCACTGGGACTACGGTGTCTGACTCCAAGGTCTGTTACACGTTTCTCATTATATTTTGGGCTGGAGTTGTGAGGTTAACGTCCACGAAACTAATAATAATTTTTATGATTCTGAAAATAATACTTCCAGTAATTTCAGTAATAATAATTTGGATGATAATTTTAGTAATAATAAGGACATCTTATAGTTACGTTGACGTCAGGCATTCCTCTTTAAACATCCATCCGTGAAAGACAAGTGTCATTGTTGTAAAGTGTTAGTGTTTGACGTGCATTGGCGGTCACCCATCCAAGCAGTAACCAGTGGTGCAACGAACGAGATACTTCAGACTTGAGTAAATACTAATAATGTTTATGAAAAAAGAAGGATATATCTGTACTCTGTATTCACTGTACATGGCAGACGAAAAAGGGAATTTTGTGCGTTACAAATTATGAGTTTTCTCTTTCACTCCAAAATATTATTTTTATTATTTCAAAAGCAATTACAATGATATTTGCTCAGCCGAAAGTAATTGTAATTCTTTGTTCACATTGTAGAGAGATGTTAATTATTCATTTTCTTATTCTAAAGTAATAATAATGGTCATATATTTCAAAAGTAATTATAATTCATTTATTCTAATTCAAAAGTCTCTAGTTTATTTTTTCATTCTAAAGGGAACATAGTATTTCTGTCAATCTCAATTGGTTATGACTTTTCTTATTCTAAAGTAATTTTTATTTTTTCATTGCTACTATAAGTAATTACATTCCAATTATTCTATTTCTAAAGTATTTGTTTTGGGTTCTCCTTTTCAGGTAATCATAACAATTGTCTTCTAATTCTGAAGTAATCAAAATTATTTTAATCTTATTTCACACTCATTATACAATAACTATGCTTCATTTACGCTCATTCTAAAGTAAAAACAAAAATCTCCCTCATATAATTGGAATTATTTCTTCTCATCCACAGCACACAAGGTAGTTTTCATTGATCATCTTTTATATACATACCCCTTATGTTTTCCTATATCCAAACTTAGTATGAAAACGAAGTAAAGTTCTTTGAAGATCACTAAACCAAATGTTTTTGGAAGCCACCAAAATAAAGGTTCCTGGTGAGCTCTAAACCAAACTCCTCTGGAAGCCACCAAACCAAAATTCTTTGGTCATCACTAGACCAGACCTCTCTGAAAGCTACCCACGTAAAAGTCTTTTGTGATCACTAAGCCAAATGTCTTTGGCGGCACTAAGAACAAATGACTTTGGCAATTTTAAAAGAAGTTAAGAACTTTGAAGTTCAACAAAGATGGGATTTTTGTAACAGCAAAGGCAGATCCTCTCGTGGCCATTGAAACAAAGGTCTTTAATTTCAACTAAAACAAACATGCAATGCCAGTTTGATGCCAACCAAACCTAGTGTTTCTATATCCGGGGAAAAGTCCAAAAAGGGTCACTAGAGCAAAAAAAAAAAGAAAACAGTCTGCAGGTCATAAATAGGGGCCTATAATGTGCACCAAAACCAAGTTTTAAAACACCAGTAAAACATAGGTTTTGAAACCCCACATAAAATTTTTTAAACCATCAAAACAACGGTTTTAAAATGCCACATAAATAAATGTTTTAAAACGCCACTAAATTAAAGATTTAAAGCCACACCAAAATAAAGGTTTCATAATCCCACCAATTCAAAGTTATTAAACGTCACCCAAATAATGGTTTAAAACCCCCCTATAACAAAGGTTTTAAAACCCCACCTAAACAAGGGTTTAAACCACCACCAAATCAAAGGTTTCGATGGGCCACCAAACGCGCCAGGTGGTCTTCCTACGACTTCTTTCCCTGTAGTTTTGTATTCCCTTACACGGACAACCACGGCTGGTGACTTGAATTATTCATAAGTATAAGGTACGTACAACGTTTTACATTGAAAATGGAACGGATATTTAGAACCACGGGAGAATACATACAACTGCTAGCTGTGGGAGATTATAAGAATGATACGTTGTATGGATAAATTATAAAAGTGTGATTAATATCAATGAATATTAGAGAAAATTAAAAGAACGAAATATTTAGATAAATAAATAAATGATATTTCAATAATAGAGACAGGGATACAAGTTAAAAAGATAAAACATTTTTACAGCTGAAACAAATTTTTAGGATAGAAGCCAACTAGACTTAAGATGTAAACTCGAGAAATGCCCTCCTTGAAATATAAATACGCATGCACATATTTCTTGGACACAGTAGGAGAATTCCAAAAGGAAATAAAGAAAGACAGGAGGTGAAGAAAAGAGAGGAACATCTTGTCGATGTCAGTAAAGTGTAAATTTCAGCCGTCGAAAGAGAAATGAAGATGGACCGAGGTGCCTCGGCCGAGGGTCTCCATGTTTCTTGGGCGCCGAAAGAAAAGGAAAACAGATGAAGGTCCATTCCAACAAAGCGATCGCAAAACGACCAAATAACAAGTATGAAGTAGTCTGGCAGTATAGAAGAAAACTTAAGGTATATGTCAAAGATCAAAGAAAACTTAAGGTACAGGACAAAGATCAAAGAAAACTTAAGGTACAGGTCAAAGATCAAAGAAAACTTAAGGTACATGTCAAAGATCAAAGAAAACTTAAAATTATATGTCAAAGATCAAAGAAAACTTAAGGTACAGGTCAAAGATCAATGGCCAAACAGAGAGCCTGTAAAAATGGATTACATAATTATCTATGTAGTCAGATATACATCCTTGAGTGCTATTTATATTTTATTTAAAGCAGCATTTGAATTTCAAAAACGTAAACAAATAGCTGTCCTCTCTCAGACTTTTTAAACATCTCCACAGTCAGATATATTCAGCATCATAGAGTGTTTTATCTATAATAACCTAATTTATATTCAGCATTAAGATATCAAAAACGTGAACATATTGCTGTCATCTCCCAGACTTTTTTCCATAATACCTGTCAAAGAAATATTAAATAACGATGGTAACAAAACAAATAGCTTGACGTAAACTGAATTCTACTCCAAACCAATTCCCTTGGTCCCTCTCGTGTGTAGATTTAAAAACTTTAATAATCATTTTCAACATTTCACTGTCTAGGGCGCCCATCCATCTCTAGCACCTTCAATATCGTTATCCATTCAACTCTGTCACATACATCTACTGTCCTGTTATACTAAATCTTTTAAAGTT
>NC_090752.1:79906441-79918941 GCF_036898095.1 Palaemon carinicauda
ATCTGTCGAGATTTCTTTTGGTATCTTCGCCTTGACAAAGGATATCTGTTTCTTCCCTGAAGCCCCATAATGTCTTCTGGTTTCCTCCAAAAGTCTAAACTGACTTTTAACACCGAATCTGTTTCTCATCGCTAAGGAGAGGAAATCATGAGATGTAGGTTCCGTGTTTTCTGTGATGAAGCGAAGACAGTCGACTTCTGTACTCGCTGAGACAGGGAAGGATCCGGTAGCAGTACGAATTTTAGTCGTAGATCCAATGCCAGAGGGAACCACACGCTATTTGGCCACTTGTGGGCCACTATTGCTGCTTTCCCTTTGAAGGATCTCAGCTTATCGAGAACCTCCAAAAGGAGGTTGTGCGGAGGGAACAGATGAATATTGGACCATCTGTTCCAGTCCAGGGACATAGCGTCCACTGCCTCCGCTAGTGGATCCTCGTATGGGGACACGTAACAATATATTTTCTTGTTGTCTTTCGTCGCAAAAAGGTCTATCTGCAGCTCCGGGACTTGGCTCGAGATGAAGGAGAACGATCCTGCGTCAAGGGACCATTCTGACTCTATAGGTGTAAACCTGGATAGAGCGTCCGCTGTCACAGTGCGGAACCCTTGAATATGAACTGCTGACAGGTGCCATTTCTTCCATTCCACCAAACGGAATATGGCCAACATCACTTGGTCGATTTGAGGTGACCTCGACCCTTGTCGATTCAGGCATCTCACTATCACCTCGCTGTCTAGAACCAGTCTTATGTGGGTCGAGTGGCGAGGAGATACTTTCTTTAGTGTCAGAAGTACTACCATGGCTTCTAGAAAGTTGATGTGAAATGACTTGAAAAGATTGGACCAAGCTCCTTCGACTCTCTTCTGATGAGAGTGACCTCCCCAGCCTTCCTTTGAGGCGTCTGTGTGGATAGTTACTGACGAGGGAGGAGGTTGAAGAAGTATTGATCTCTTCAACTGCTTGGCATTGGACCACGGCTTGAGAAGCGTTCGCAGTCGAGTCGGTAGAGGTCTTATTAGATCTCTTCGCGCGTTTGATGCGTATTTTCTCCAGACTCCTGTTGTCTCCTTCAGCTGTGCTCTTAGCACTGGGTCTGTTATCGAAGCAAACTGTAGAGAGCCCAGCACTCTCTCCTGTTCGCGTCTTGATATCCGTTTGGATTTCAGTAGTCTCTTGACAGATCCTGCTATTTCTTTCCTCTTCTTCCCAGGAATGGAAAGTCGATGTGACTCCAAATTCCAGTGTATTCCCAACCACTGAAATTTTTGAGCTGGAGAAAGTCGAGACTTTTTGATGTTGATCTTGAATCCCAGATGTTCCAGGAACTGGATCACTATCTTTGAAGCTTGCATGCATTCTGTCCTGTATGCTGCCCACACCAGCCAGTCGTCCAAGTAGGTTACTACTTGGACCCCCTTTAGGCGTAATTGATGGACGGCTGCGTTCACGAGCTTCGTGAAAATCCTTGGGGCTATGTTTAGCCCGAAAAGCATGGCTCTGAAGGTGTAAAGTTTTCTATGTAACTTGAAGCCTAGGTACGAGGAGAAGTGACGATTAATTGGAACGTGCCAATAAGCGTCAGACAAGTCTATAGAAACAGCATATGCCCTTTTGGGCAGTAAGGTCCTTATGTGTTGAAGTGTGAGCATTCTGAACTTGTAGTTCACTATGAACTTGTTGAGTGGCGACAAGTCTAGAATGAATCTGAGTTTTTCTGAGTCCTTCTTTGGAACACAAAACAGCCTTCCTTGGAATTTGATGGACTTAACTTTCCGGATTACTCTTTTGTCTAAAAGCTCTCGGACATATTCTTCCAGAACGGGGGTTGAGTGTTGGAAGAATTGAGGAAATTAAGGTGGAGGACTGCTCCAGCTCCAACCTAGTCCGTTCTTTATTAGGCTCTGGGCCCAGGAATCGAAGGTCCAGCGATCCCTAAATAGCTGTATTCTCCCTCCTACTGGAAGTATTTCACTTCTGCTGTTGTGGACCTGAGGCCTTGCCTCCTTGACCGCGTCCTCCCCTGGATCCCCTTCCTCTTGAAGGGCGTCTAGAAGAACCTCTGGCTGTTCCTCTAGCTTTCGAATGAAAGGAAGAAGTCTGCCTTTCGAAGGCTGGGTTAAAAACTGGCGACTGTGTCGCCACTTGTTGAGGTACCAGCTGGTACGTGGTTGGAGGTTGTACCACTATCTGAGGCACCGCGGTCACAGGAAATTGTTGTTGTTGTTGCTGTCGGTAGGGTTTAGCCGGCCGAGAGGATGGCCTAGGCCTTTTTGTCTTCTTCTCGGGTTGGGGACCCTCATCTGGAGAAGACTTTCTCTTAAGATCTAAGCCCCACTTTTTGAGAAGGTTCCTATTCTCTGTGGCGGCCTTGTCTACTACCTCTTTAACCACTTCATTGGGAAAGAGGTCTTTACCCCAGATACGAGAGGATATCAGTCTCCTCGGTTCGTGCTTCACCGCAGCCGAGGCGAACACGAACTCTCTACAGGTTATCCTAGCTTTAATAAAGCTATAGAGATCCTGCGTAACTGTAGCTAGATGGGTTTTGGCCACTACCATGAACATGTCCTGGTTCTTGGGGTCACTTGCCATCATTTCTAATGTCGTTTGCAACAACATCGATGCCGCAAGTCTTTCCTTCGTCACTTGCTCTCTTCGCAAGAGAACATCCGACAGTTTTGGAAGTTCCTCACCAAACTGACGTACAGCAATATCAGCTTCCAGCTTCCCGACTGAGAAGGTAAGGTGGACGTCCTTCCAGTCTTCTTGGTCCAAGGGCAAGGTCAGAGATAACGGCTTGCACTCCTCCAAGGGGAGGCATGGTTTCCCTGCCTCCGCCGCCTTTAAGGCTGCCTTATATCCCTTTTCCATGAAGGGAAAGGCTCTGGTTGGAGAGGCCACAAAGGAGGGAAGCTTCTTACTCAAGGCTGGCACCTTTGAGTTCGTGAATCCCCTCTCTTTCATGAAGTCCATTAGTAACGCCTGTGCTTTACTATGGTCAAAAACTATGACCTCCTTCGGTTCCGTCTCCTCCTTTGAGGCTGGCTCCTTCCTAAGACGGACATAGCAGTCCGGATAAGAATATTTGTTGGGCTAAAATTCCACTTTTTCCAGGGGAATTGCTCCCAACTCTTCTGATATCACGATCTTCCTGGATGTCATTGGCATGTGTTCGGCATACCTCCAAGGATTGGTGTCCGAGCACAAAGGAAGATCCTTCACGTTGAGTTGCTTCTGGGGCCCACGTGATGCTGCAAGTCTACGTATCTCCAGTTTTATTGCAGCTTCCTTCTCATCATTCTTTCTTTGAATTTGTTGGATCATCTCAACAATAGAAGAAAGAGTCCTTCCCAGTTTATCTGAGATAGCAGACGATGTAGAGGGAACAGGTTCTGGGTCCGGAACCGATGTAAACGACACCTCGTCGATTTCTTCTTCTTTTACTTGAGGAGCCTGAGACAGCTCCTCCTCCTGACCTTCTCCTAGAAGGTCTTTCTCTGTAGAATCCGACACCTCCGACATCCTATCGTCCAATTGGATGTCTTGAAGGGCGGCCGAAACTTCAAAATGTACCGGATTCTGGACAGTTGGTATCTCCACCTGAGGCTGAGGAATGACTGCATCAGCTGATGCTTTAGGGAAAAGGTATGCCTTCATCTTCTTATTTTGAAGGTAGGGGCCTGAGGTGTTTTTCTGAAAACCCCTCACCCAGGTTCGTGACTTACCCCTGGCAGCATCCCTTGACTCCGTCGACTTAGGATTGTCAAAAGCCTCGGTAATCAGGTTAGAACATACAGTACAAACCTGAGGGTCCCAATAACGGAGATCACCTCTGGAGGCTGCGCATGCTGCGTGCCTCCTGCAAAACTGATGTCCACAGAAGTTCTTACTGCGGACATTGCAGAATACACTACCGCACTTCGGATGGTCCTGCTGTAAAGAGAAGAAAAATCCATGAGTATCAAGTGAAGGCTTTTCACTTATATTGAAACATGTAGCTTACACAGTAAAGCTATAAAACAAAGAAGGAAAGGCACATACTTGTATTTCCTGCCCAACCAATTGCTGTAACCTCCCAAAATATTAAAACTAAGGTTAATTCTATTCTAGAATACCTTATGTAATCTCCTAAACGGAAATTTAAGGTGTAGCTCACACCTTGAAATAAAGTTTTAATATACGGGATAGAATGAATACAGAAAGAACTCACTTTCTATATATTGTACGGTCTCAACAAAAGGCTGTACAAGATAACATTATGTTGGAAGAACATCAATTTTACAACAAACTCTGTACTTGTACTGTAGTTTATTAATGCAGTGTGTACTACACTACAAATTTAGTAACTACTGTACATCGCATGCTGCTGTGCCGGCCAGCACGTGCCGGCACGTGCCGGCGTGCACCAGCACGTGCCGGTTGGCATTTACCCCCGTATAGTTCAAAGATATACTACCTTTAACTAATAGTCGACAGGTCACTGGTTCGCAAATGTGTGCCGGCCGGCAGCTGAAAACACTAACGTAGGGCTGCCGGCCGCTAATCGTAGTGGCCAGCAGATTTCGGGCTGTTTCCACTGCCGGCAGGCAAGGGTAGCAACACCCATGTCTGCCGACAGTGGCTAAGAACCAGAGAACCTCCAACTGCCCGGTTGCCGGCTGTTAAGCCAGCAGCCGCTGTAGGGGTACAAAACACTAGTAAGTGAAACAGTATGGATGTAAGGTTATAAGGCGGCATTGCCATACAACCTTCCATCCAGAAAGAGTGAACTTATGAAAGGGGAGAATGTAGCATTCAGGCTTTCAAAGAATCCATAGCCTGCCGGACTCTACCGGCAGACATGGAAGGGAGACCAAGGGAGGTCTGGGGCTCACTCTGCAAAGAACAAGGGGTCTCTGCCGGCCGACACGTAATGCCAGCTGGCAGAGAGCTGAGCCAGTCCTCCATCCTAACCTACACTAGGTACGGAAGTAGGACTGCGGCCAAAAGATAATAAAAGAAAGAGAGGTGGGGAAGGGATAAGGGTCCTATTAGGGAGGAAGACTGGCAATACTTGCTATCCTCCTCCCAACCAGAACAAAGTTAGGTGAAGTTATTTCGCCGGGCAACGGAGAAAACTAATTCTCCAGCCCGAAAAAAACAACACAGGACAGTCTGCTAGACCACTAGAGGAAGGAATCATCTCATACAGAATCCTTCAGACGTGGACTGGGAAAGCAAAGCTTCCTGTATCCGCCCCTAACCTAACAAAGGAGACTCATTCTCTATGCTAGGAAGAAGCAGACCACAGACTAGAAACTCTGATGTTCTGCCCTAACCCAAAAAAACCAGTCACTCTGGTTATCAGGTCAGGACAGACATATCCTAGTATAGTTATACCTGAATCATTATACAGATAGAACCACTAGGATTAAGCCTAAGGCTTACTCAGGGGGAGAGAGGGATTGAACTTAGTCTCGGAGGAGAAAAGAACAATCGGGGATGTGCGTAAGTATACTACTGTACCTAGGTTGCTAGCCTAGGTGTGGTGAGAATCGATTACCTAATTCACCCAAACTCTCTCGTATACAATCATGGAAAGAACATTCAAAAATATCTTGCATGTATAAAATATTTGCCTATAGCTTCAATAATATAACACTCGGAAAAACTTATATCATGCATGAAAGTACTAGGGCCAGACGCCTAGGCTACTAAGCCTCGCGAGGGGCAAGATCGGTTACCTAAATCACAGAACTAAAAACTAACGGCATTATATAAGCATTCCTAGAGGAGCTAAATAGCTAGATTATTAAAGCATAACAAACCGGGAACATCGCTCTAGCTAACTAAATGACCCATGAATAGCGAGCGATAGCATCCAGGATGCCTCCGGTAGGTAACAGCTCTTGTTTACGTTAATATCACTTTTGATTTAATTCAAAACGACAAGAGCTAGTAGAGCTACACGATAAGGAATAAAGAGGGCGCTACCGCCTTCATCATATACACACTGGAAATGGAATAGGAGAGATGCCTTATGAGCGGCTCTCTTTTCATTTTCGTTTCATATTCTTGTCACTGTAACCCCTCGAAGCGTTAATACTGTTCGGGGTGAAGATAGCTATGTGACGTGTCAAGAATACGTCCTCTGATATTATGCGATATCCCTGTGAGATTATTTAGGGATATTCACTCCAGGAGTTAGAATTCTGGATACCTTAAGGTAAAATTCTCTGGGAATATCACTGTAGTCAAATATACCCTAGGAAGCTACCTTTTAGGAACTTCCATCTGTGTGTATGGGGCTTAAGGAAAAGCAAAGTCCCGGAGAAGTTGGTTAGAATGGTAGAGATAATATTCAAAAGAACGAGGACAAATGTAATAACAGCTGTTGAAGAAACAGATACCTTTGAAGTAAGTCTTGGATTACACCAGGGGTCAGCATTAAGCCCATTTTTATTTGCGTTGGTCTTGAATGTGTTGAGTGAAGAGATTAGAAGTGAAGAGTTGTGGGAGTTGCTGTTTGCAGATGATTTGGTGATCAATGCTGAAAATGAATAAGAATAACAGAGAAGGGTGGTAGAGGGGCAAGAATCTTTGGAAAGTGGTGGCTTGAGGGTAAAGTTGGATAAGACTGAAGGTATGGTGAACAGTAAGGAAGATAGGGACATGATAGTTATATATGAAAGTAGAGGAGTAGTTATAAAACATGTAGAACAGTTCAGATACTTTGATCTTCTATAAATCAGAAGGAGGATGAGACTGAAGTTGAGAATAGGATAAGAGCAGCATGGGGAAAGTGGAGGAAGGTAGCATGAGTGGTAAACGTCAAGATCTATAGCACAGTAATAAGAAAAGCGTTAATGTATGGATTAGAAATTTGGAGTTTTAAGACGAAAAGAGGAAGCAAATCTTGATAGAACAGGGATGATAATGCTAAGGTGGATATGGGAATATCATTACTTGAATGATTGGAAAATGGTGAAATGAGAAGAATGACAGTTGTAAGGATGACTGCAGAGATGATAAGAGTGTCACGACGGATATGGAATGGCCACGTGTTGAGAATGGATGGTGGGGAGGGAGTGAGGAAGGCTTGGGAGGAGCCAGTTAGGGGGAGACGATGAAGAGGTAGGTAGAGAATTAGATGGCGAGATATGATGAAGGATGATATGGAGAGAATGGGTTTGGTGGAAGAGGATACCATTGATAGAAGGCATTGGAGAGGGAGTATCAGGCAACTGACCCTTTAATGAAGGGATAACGGTGGGGAAGAAGAATATATTCACACATGTATGTGTATATATATATATATATATATATATATATATATATATATTTATATATTTTATATATATATATATATATATATATATATATATATATATATATATATATAATATATAAGTATATATATATATATATATATATATATATATATATATATATATATATATATATATAAGTACATATATTTATATATATATATATATATATATATATATATATATATATATATATATATATATATATATATATATATATATATATGTGTGTGTGTGTATATATATATATATATATATATATATATATATATATATATATATATATATATATATAAATGATAACCCATACTATTTATCCAGTTATGGTGGGCTGCTCTAGAAGGTGATACCCTCCTCTTTTAAGTCAGGTATTTTGAAATAAGATTGCTACAAACTAAGCCTCTTATTACTTTTTCAAGGATCCATAAAGCAGGGTTACCTTTATAAAAGGCTTCTGTACAATCCTATTAAAAATGAAGATCAAACATGAAGACGGTTTCATTTTGGATGAAAAGTACCATGGTCTTTCGAATAATTATGTTTTAATTGAATATAGTAACTATGTCTGAATAGAATAAACTATATATGTAGACGTTCTCGTAACTATGGTCGGCGGAGAGAATTTCAGAGACGAGGAATTTCAGCAGCCTGTTTATTCAAGAAATACGAGAAGAGATGCCCAAATGTTTGATTGAATGCATTACAAAACAAATAAGAGTTAAAATTGTGCGTAAAGACAAATGGTAGTATAAGATATATACACCCATACACGTACGTACATACGACTATTCATATATATATATATATATATATATATATATATATATATATATATATATATATATATATATATATATATATATATATATATATGCGCAGAGACTGGGAGTTATTCTTCAATTCGGTTATAATTTATTCCAAATGAATAACAATTTTGATACTGTGTGTGGTGTTATATACGAGTTGATAATGCAAATGAGTGACAGAGCTACCATACTTACAGACATGAATTACCAGGAGTATGGCTAACTCGGTCTCTCTCCATCCCTTGGTTGAGGGGAGAGGATGTAGTCATATCTTGGAGTAGGGGTATCTCGAGAGGTAAACTCGGAAACCACAATTCCCCACAAAATACCGAAACTGCCGTGTTGTAGTTAGGAAACGGGGAGGGGTTGGCCAGGGTTGAATGTGTGTGGGTGTGCATGCATATCTAACTAAACATCTAGACGTAATTTTGAAGTGTCAGTTACACTAATATATATATATATATATATATATATATATATGTGTGTGTGTGTGTGTGTGTGTGTGTGTGTTTTGTATATTTATAAATATATATATATATATATATATATATATATATATTATATATATATATAAAGTATATATATATATATATATATATATATATATATATATATATATATATATATATATATATATATATATTAAATCACAGAGAAAAATAAAAGTAATTTCCTGTAAAAGTAAATGTAGTTTGATATTGTAGCGCGTAAAATACACCCTGAAGAAAATCGGAATTATCCCTAACCTTTGACCTTCATCTAACTGGTAGAATAAACTCCTATTTTCAACTCAGAAGAGAATGTATTCAATCTTTCAGGATCATTGCAATTTTCAGCCAACACACGAAGCTTATCGTCACCCCGTATATCCCGAAATAGCATCGACCAGCAACAAGTGTATCATTTGAAAATAATTTTCATTTAATAAACAACTTTCAAGCAATGAAATATCATAACCAGTATAGCAACTTACCATGATAAATTCATTGTTTCTCAGAATGAAGAAAAGCGTTTTGTTGCTTCAGAAATTTCTCAGCTCTGCATTGTGATCAAGTTAATAAAAACATCAATCAGGACACATTATATTTCCATGATGATCAACCTGTCCTTCTTTTTAGTGAGAGAGAAAAAAGGGGACGTGGGTTGTGGGATTATTAATTGGCATAAAAACATACAATTGTAAAAGCTTATCAATCTACGTCCACCAGTAGGGTCTCTAATTACTCTGAAACAATGTATTTTCCGCTCACGGTCATAACTGAAACAGATTTAACAAAAACATTCATTGCTCTCATTCTGTACTTTCGGTATATAAAATGTGTAAGTAAATAGATAAATCGAAGTAAATAGATAAAACAGGCAAGTTTTCCAAGCCTCGACTCCCCTATATTAAGAAACGAAAATAAAACAGGGTAGCAGTTTAATTCTACGGTGATGTCACGTCTTATGCATATGATGATGACACGCAAAATGAATAAATGTGAATAAAAAGCAGAGCTCTACTTCGAAATGGTCTCATGTGAGTAAAAATAATTTGCGTAATCAATATATATATATATATATATATATATATATATATATATATATATATATATATATATATGTACAGTATATATATATATATATATATATATATATATATATATATATATATATATATATGTACAGTATATATATGTATGTATATAGAAATAATCTCTCGAGATAAGGATTACAAACTATATGTTTTAAGAACTTAAAATGATTAGTAATATGATTAGTAATAGTAGGCTTTATACTTATTATCTATGTATTTACTAAGAGTCATATATATATATATATATATATATATATATATATATATATATATATATATATATATATATATATATATACTGTGCATATATATGACCCATGTAGACAGATAATGAGACGTCGGAATATGGGTTTTCTTCATTTATTACAAAAAGTTCGTTCGTAAGTACACCGTATACAGCTACCGTCTCAGGTGAGGGCCTTGTCTACCCCAGGGCCCAAAGGCCACTAAACTTCCTTCGCTACCAAAATGCAATCTTGTACAACAATAAGCTGTGTTATAGGTTTTTGTGGAATTCTCATGATTAAGGAGTTCATTTACCTTGACGTACAACACATCTACATACATGAATTAGGACACACACACACACACACACACACACATATATATATATATATATATATATATATATATATATATATATATATATATATATGTATATATATATATATATGTATATATATATACAGTATATGTATATTTATATATATATATATATATATATATATTTATAAATACTGTATATATACTATATATATTTATATATATATATATATATATATATATATATATATATATATATATATATATATATACATATATATATATATATATATATATATATATATATATGTATATATATATATATATAAATGATAATATTAATATATATATATATATATATATATATATATATAAATGATAATATTAATATATATATATATATATATATATATATATATATATAAATGATAATATTAATATATATATATATATATATATATATATATATATATATATATATATGTATATACAGGTATTTATATATATATATATATATATATACATACGTATATTTATACATATATATATATATATATATATATATATATATATATATATATACATATATATATATATATATATATATATATATATATATATATATACATATATATAGTCATTCTTAGAAATAATCTCTGAAGATGAGAATTACGAAATATATGTTTTAAGAACTTAAAATGATTAGTGATCGGATTAGTGATAGTAGGCTTTATACTTATTATCATTATAATTATACCGATAATTATAGTATTATATAATTATTAGGAGTCATATATGTATATATATAGATATATATAAATATATATATATATATATATATATATATATATATATATATATTTATATATATAAATATATATATATATATATATATATATATATATATATATATATATATATATATTTATATATATTTATATATATATATATATATATATATATATATATATATATATATATATATATATATATATAAATGTGTGTGTGTCGAGTATGTAAATGAAGGGGGATATTTTTATGAATCCGCTATGATGCATAGAAATATTATACGGTCTATATTTCTCATGTTGTGGGAAATCTAAATGAGTCCGGAACGCATCTAATCCAGTATATGTAGAACTCGAAGAGTAAGTGACGTAATTTACGAAGAACCCTAATTCGGAAAATAAGTTATGTTGTATTAAGTGAATAAGAATAATATTAGTAACATCGTAAGGAATTATGTAACCATAATGTTTTTATTACAATGATCCTTGGTAACATTTTAGGACTGAGGTTTATGATGATATACCAAGTAACAATTAGTCGATGGGTATATAAATGTTAGTTTCAGTTAGAGGAGGACATGTCATCTTCCTGGAAGTTCAGCCACGACAATCATGCTGATAAAAATTAAGCTGCCCTTAGGCTCTGCTATCTCTGTTCTCTTAGACATCCCTGACCTCTATGATAATAACTCTTTAACTGTTTAGAACTATTCTTAAAGAACTGAAGTGTTAATAACTGTTAAAGCCTAGTACAATTTTGTGTATGAATTGCTTTAACGAAGTGAAGTATAAAGAATTGGATAATCATTGTATAACCACTGTGTAGTCTCGCGGTCTAACTACCCATTAGCCTAAACTTTAATATAACTTTATATTTATGAAATGAATTGTTACTAAATCACTTGATAGAATCCACTATATAATTTAGACTTGTGAGCGCTGCATGTATTAGTACAGAAGTGTCTTTTTGTTTCTTTTAATAGAAAACTGTACATTTTGATTTCTCACGGGTTAGCTAAAGCGAATATGGATTGAAATAAATTATGTGATTACAAGTAACCTTTAGTGAAACTTCTGAGTAATACCATTTTATATGTGCTAAGTGATAATTTTTTCACAAATTCTATATGCTTTATAAATTATTAATGAAAATATATATTTATAAGGTATTCGTATTTTTTAATCTTTTTTTTTTTTCACATGAGTTGGTTACTACCTCAAGGCTGGTCACTATTACTCATGAAATTTAAAAGAAAAGCCTAGGACACACATACACACACACGCGCGCGCACACAATAATAATTCTCGCCGATGACCAATGATTATAAACAGCTAAAAATTTAAAAATAAGCAAATAGGCCTATACTTCCGCTGCGATTACGGATTATAGAAGCAAACAAGTATGCAGTACAATGAAATTAAAAGAAATATATTTCTCGATACAGCCTTCCCTTATAAAATGTAAATATATATGAAA
>NC_090752.1:79923941-79941441 GCF_036898095.1 Palaemon carinicauda
CTACTCTAAAGGTAAAGATCAGAAGTCGCGTCATTTGCATCAATCCAATTTAACGATGGTATGAAATCGTTCTTTGATCCAAAGACCTATTGTTCCTCGATGACTGTTAAACAATTCATGTTTTATATTCAGAAATCCGTGGTTGCCACTGACAGGGTGATTGATAGTGCTATCAGTAATACGGGTAGCTTGTCTCACAAAGTTTGGCGTAGATATACTACTATGCATTTCAGAGGCGGACAAACACCGTTTTAAACATTAATATCTCCTTAACGAATCGTCGGATCAGTGTAATTTTCCAGCTTACTATCTTTAACATCCTGATCTACCCTATTGCTATATGTGTTATGTTGGGAGTTTGTTCGTGAATAATAATAGTAACAAAGCCGACCAGTCATGTGGCTACAACCGAAGGAAACTATGATAATTCTCCCCACCCCCCCAAAAAAATAAGGGAAAAAAAAATCCCAAACCATTTTTTGACTTCCTTATCCCTCCTCTTCTCCCCATGTCTCCACACCTCCCTCATCACTCTTGTGTACTTTCCTTGTTATTATTATTATTATTATTATTATTATTATTATTATTATTATTATTATTATTATTATTGCTATTATTATTATTATTATTATTATTATTATTATTATTATTTTTACTATTATTATTATCATTATTATAATGATGATGATGATGATTATTATCATTATTGGCTAAGCTATAAGCCCAAGGGCTCCCAACGGGAAAAATAGTCCAGTGATATAGAAGGCATGATTATTAGAATTGACTGTATGCCTAGCCTTCGAAGATATGAATGTAAAGGATGGTCAGAATGATGAAAAATCGTATGCAACATGCATAAAGAAACTAGCTGAACAACGATGCCAGATATTAATATCTAGATAAGGATTTAGAAATTTAATAGACCGTTTATTCTTGTCCAGCAAAATTAAGATAAGATTCAGCAGCTGAAGACCAGCCTGGAGGACAATACTCGAAACAAAGCAGAGTGAAAGAATTAATAGATTACTTCAGAATAGCTTGATCACCGAAAACATTAAAAGACTTGTTCAATATGCTAATTTTTTGTGCAACTGGAGAAGAGACAGATCGAATGCGTTTCTCAAAAGTAAATTTGCTATCAAGAATCACACCTAAAATTTTTAAGTCATGCAAAATTAATGGAACTTTATTAATGCAGAGATCCGGATATTGAAGAGCTACTGTCCTCGACCTACTTAAATCATATTTTGAGTTTTATTAGGGTTTAACTTCATGCCCATGATGTGTACCAGATATCATATTCCTATGCTGACTATTGTGCCCTTGAACAAATCTTTGCGATCTAGTACTTAGAAATTCAATAATGATGCTAAGAAAAGACCCAACCACTCCCAACTGTCCCATTATCATATGTCAGAATGTTCTGTAGTTTTAGTTGTATGGTTGTGATTATTTACTAAGAGTATGGTACAATTCTATTCAGAGGGGCAAAGGGACAACATCCTATAGGACAACATTCTAGACATTTTTGCCATGCCTCGCCAGTCAATGATTTGTACCCTGCATCTGTGTAAGTCATATCCTCGGCCATGGCGGGGGACCTCGGAGAGGGGCTGGGGATACGGAATATGAAGAAAATTCATTGAAGTCATAAACTGAAGTCATAAACACGTGAAATAACTATATGATTGTATTGGATTGTTCAAAATCAAAACTCATTTCATCGCTCTGTTCGCCTTAGACACGTAAGTTATGATCCATATAGCCATTAACAACGGTATTAGCCATTGCTTTCATGGTTATTCGACCCACTCTAGTTTTCATGGGACACAACAGTAATTGTGTTGAATATTATTACAAAAACATGGTATATGATACATATACATACCATCCTAATCAAATATTTTGTGGGTAATTAGAATGAAATAGAAGGAAATTCAAAGATAGTACACTGATGGTGTGACTGAAAGTAAAGATGGAAACGGAGAAAGGGAATGCAATATTTGGGTGAACAATAATTAGTCTTGGGTTTGTTCGGAGTGTTGGTGTATGGGTTAGAATATTACCCCACACTCCTCCGATTCTGTATAACACCTTAGATATGATGAGTGGATTAGGCTTAATATCCTTCAGTAAACTCCTAACATATATGTCAATATCGTAGGTCAGCCATACATTAAGTCGGGATGTTAAAGGTAGTGTGCAGAAATATCTAACTGATTTAACGATTAATTTAGGAGATATATGCGTTAAACGGTGTTTGTCCGCCTCTGAAATGCATAGTAGGGATATATAGTAATGTTAGCGTAAAAGCTAATCAATGCTACATTACCTTGTAGGTAATAGGTTGGCTAGGGCACCAGACACCCATTGTGTTACTACCGCTAGATAGTCATTGCCACCTTTGACCGGCCAAACAATACTACATTGGACCCTTCTCTCTGGTTACGGCTAATTTTCCCTTTTATTACACACACACCGAATAGTCTGGCCTATTTTTTTACATATTCTGTCCTCATACACCTGACAACACCGAGATTACCAAACAGTGCTTCGCTCAGGGGGTTAACTACTGCACTGTAATTGGTCAGTGGCTACTTTCCTCTTGGTAAAGGTAGAAGAGACTCTTAAGCTACGGTAAGCAGCTCTTCTAGGTGGAAACTCCAAAATCAAACCATTGGTCTTTAGTTTTGACCATTGCCATAGCCTCTGTACCATGGTCTTCTGGTGTCTTGGAGTAGAGTTTTCTTGCTTGAGGGTACACTCGAGCACGCTATTCTATATTATATCAATTCTTTTTGTTTATTGAAGTTTTAGTAGTTTATTTTCCCTGTGGGAGCCCTTGGCCTTATAGCATCTTGTTTTTCCAACTAGGGTTGTAGCTTACCAAGTAATAAAAACAACAACAACAACAACAACAACAACAACAATAATGATAGTAATAATAATGATTATAATAATATCAATAATAATAAAAGTTGTATTTAGCGCTATTTTTCCTATGTAGACCTTTTTCTTGCATGCTGACATGCACTGCACAACCTCTTCTAAGACCGCAGTAAAGGACACATATTGCATTAGCAAGGTCCGTGGTTCGATCTTGACAAATCACCCACCAAGTAACCTAGTTATATATGATGCCCAGATAAGGGGCAATGGGACATAAATCTATAATCCCTCGATACGCACTGATACTAATTTAATGCTCATGATGGGCACAATAGTCAGTATAGGAATATGATATCTGTTACACATTATGGGCATGAAGTTAAACCTTAATAAAATTCAAAATATGATTTAAGTAGGTTGAGGACAGTAGTCTTCAATATTCGGTACTCTGCATTAATAAAGTTTCATTAATTCTGCATGACTTAAAAATTTTAGGTGTCATTCTTGATAGCAAATTTACTTTTGAGAAACACATTCGATCTGTCTCTTCTCCAGCTGCACAAAAAATTAGCATATTGAACAAGTCTTAAGGTTTTCAGTGATCAATCTATTCTGAAGTAACCTATTAATTCTTTCACTCTGCTTTGTTTCGAGTATTGTCCTCCAGTCTGGTCTTCAGCTGCTGAATCTTTTCTTAATTTGTTGGACAAGAATATACGGTCTATTAAATTTATAAATCCTTATCTAGATATTAATATCTTTCATCGTTGTTCACCTAGTTTTTTTATGCATGTTGCATACGATTTTTCATAATTCTTACCATCCCTTACATTCGGATCTTCGAGGGCTAGGCATACAGTCAATTCTAATAGTCAGGCCTACTCTATCACTGGGCTATTTTCCCCGTTGGGAGCCCTTGGGCTTATAGCTTAGCCAATAATAATAATCATCATCATCATCATTATAATAATAATAATAATAATAAAAATAATAATAATAATAATAATAATAATAATAATAATAATAATCAATACCATTACAATTTCTATTAAAGTAACTGATCATTCGTTAATGTGATTGAAGGGTTTTTTATTATTAGAATTATTAAAGTCATCATCATTAACACTTTTTTTATCATTATTATTATTATCATAAGAGAGTCGACTTGAAAGATGTTAAATTCACATAGAAAAAAAAAATAATAGAATGGTAAACTAAAGGACTGTACGCTGTGTTATTTGTAATTGTTTTAACTAAAAACTGAACAAATCCGAAATGTAATTGGTTTTCCAAAAATATGTTAATGAAGAAACCTATCAGTGAAAAGACTAATTGGACATTAGCTAATCAACCTACATTAGCCGCAGGAAATTAATTTAACCCACTTTTTCTATTTATTCTACGACATTTTTCATTAATGTGTTAAAAGAAACATAATTTATTTTATTCACCTGAGACACATTCTCATACCCGTTTAAAATATTGTAATTATTTTGATGCAGTAATGTCAAGACTGTAATGCATTGACAGCTTTTAATCCGAGTATGTTCTAGAGACTATAAAGACAAATAGATAGGTAAATAGACATAGATATATCAAGGATACTGTAAATACAGATAAACAGATATTTAGATAGAAGGATATCTAGTAGACTGTAAAGACAGATAGAATGATACATAGAGAGATATCTAGAAATATATAAAGACAGAAAGTTAAATAGATATATAGATGATAACTAGGAGACTGTAAAGAGAGATAAAACGAGATAGAAAGAGAGATATCTAGGAGACTGTAAACACAGATAGTTAGACAAATATCTAGGAGAACACAAAGAGAATAGATAGATAGATAGACAGATAGATATCTAGCAAATGTAAAGCAAATAGATCGATAAACATATCAAGTGATGTCTAGGAGATTGTAAAGACGAACATATAGATAGACAGATTCAAACCTTACAATACGATTGACGATACTTTATAAACACATTTTTTATATCCTCGATAAATCATATACAAAAAGACTTGAACCTGCACATAATACACTTTACACTATCAAGATTTGCAGTCAGGGAAAAGGAAAAGAGCTCATTGTATGTCAAAGATTTATCAGAGAGCAAAAAATACCTGACTGTACGTAAGGAGAAAAATAAAGTAAATAAACGCGTGCGTACATTGAATGACTTATGAACACGTTGTCAGAGAGAGAGAGAGAGAGAGAGAGAGAGAGAGAGAGAGAGAGAGAGAGAGAGAGAGAAAGAGAGATGCTTCGTATGATTCAAGCACAAAATGAGTATAAATGGAAAAAAATACGACTTACAAAAAAGTCTAAAAACAATTTGTCGTGTGTACTTTACGATCACTTGCTGCGTAATAAAGATAATTTTTTTCAACCTCTCTCTCTCTCTCTCTCTCTCTCTCTCTCTCTCTCTCTCTCTCTCTCTCTCTCTCTCTCTCTCGCATGTTTTCTTGAGTGAAAGTGGTTTCAACAGATAAATTAAATGTTTCAAGCACAGGGATAGAAAAAGTCACCAAAGTTTTTAATATATATATGTATATATATATACATATATATATATATATATATATATATATATATATATATATATATATATATATATATATATATATAGTATATATATATATATATATATATATATATATATTTAAATATACACAAACACCTTTTCAGTCACGCTCAGTGGGATTGCCCGACGTATAACTAACTACTTGGTCTCATACTGTCCTTCGAATAAGGGGGAAAGAGAATAGTCATACCCTGGAGAGAGGGAGTTACCCCAAGATTTACGCTCAGAAACTACAAACTCACAAATTGCCGGAACTGTCGTGTTGTCGTTAGAAAAAGAGGAGGTGGTGGGAGGGGTTGAATTTGTGTGTGCACTTTTATCTAAATACTTACCCGTCATTTTTGACCGATCGCATAAACTAATATATATATATATATATATATATATATATATATATATATATATATATACTGTATATATATATACATATCTATATGTATGTATATACACATACACACACACACACACATATATATATATATGTATATATATATATATACATATATATATATATATATATATATATACATATGGAAGTACATGTCTGAGGCCTCTCTTATGGGGTGGAACTGTAACGGCTGATGATGATGATGTATATATATATATATATATATATATATATATATATGCATATATATATATATATATATATATACATATATATATATATATATATATATATATATATGATAAATTTTGCACATTTTTACGTGTTTTTCATATTCAAATAAGCCATATATATTTTTGATATATTAATGTCTGGATTCTCCTAACGACCTCGGGATCAGAGCCCCAGGCGAAATCACACAAAGACAAGAGCTTGGCTCCGGCCGGGAATCGAACCCTGGTCGGCAAGCTTATATAGACAGTGACTAACCCATTCGGCCACGAAGAAAGATAAAAGTCAATGACAATTCTACTGTACTTATACCTGTCGAATTCAGGTATTTTGTACTTAGAATTGAAATCAACCCATCTCCACCATCGTAGCTAATTGGTAGTTTGTTACTTGGCATTCAATTAATGATAGATTTTGCACATTTTTACGTGTTTTTCATATTCAAGTAAGCCATATATATTTTTGATATATTAATGTCTGGATTCTCTTAACAACCTCGGGATCAGAGCCCCAGGCGAAATCACACAAAGACGAAAGCTTGGCTCCGGCCGGGAATCGAACCCTGGTCTGCAAGCTTATATAGACAGTGACTAACCCACCCTGGTTGGCAAGGTTATATAGACAGTGACTAACCCATTCGGCCGAATGGGTTAGTCACTGTCTATATAAGCTTGCCGACCAGGGTTCGATTCCCGGCGGGAGCCAAGCTCTCGTCTTTGTGTAATTTCGCCTGGGGCTCTGATCCCGAGGTCGTTGAGAGAATCCAGACATTAATATATCAAAAATATATATGGCTTATTTGAATATGAAAAACACGTAAAAATGTGCAAAATCTATCATTAATTGAATGCCAAGTAACAAACTACCAATTAGCTACGATGGTGGAGATGGGTTGATTTCAATTCTAAGTACAAAATACCTGAATTCGACAGGTATAAGTACAGTAGAATTGTCATTGACTTTTATCTTTCTTCGTGGCCGAATGGGTTAGTCACTGTCTATATAAGCTTGCCGACCAGGGTTCGATTCCCGGCCGGAGCCAAGCTCTTGTCTTTGTGTGATTTCGCCTGGGGCTCTGATCCCGAGGTCGTTAAGAGAATCCAGACATTAATATATCAAAAATATATATGGCTTATTTGAATATATATATATATATATATATATATATATATATATATATATATATATATATATATATAAAGATAGATATATATATGTATATATATACACTATATATATATTTTCTGGGGTCAAAACTGTTTTTAGCGATCATGAACTCATGAACTACTACATCTCATAGTCACAAAGCCAAGAAGAACCCTGGTGACCTCGTCCTCCTCCTGCGCCTCCTTCGTTTGCCTTGCATCATCCTCAGAGCTTGAATATATCATTGGCCTCATGAAAACTTGGCTGACGCGGGACTTCTCAGAAGGGTTTTTTTTTTTTTCTTCTTTTTTACATCAAGTTTGACATCGGTATCCGAGAAAGTTTGGAGAAGTGGCCTACTTCTGCTTGGCACTGCTAAACGAAGTTGTGATCCAGGAGAGAGAGAGAGAGAGAGAGAGAGAGAGAGAGAGAGAGAGAGAGAGAGAGAGAGAGAGAGAGAGAGAGAGAGAGAAAAAATCTTATATATGGTTTCTTTTTTCACAATCGTGATGGGGAGCTATAGATTTTTGCGGCACACATCTTTTATATTTCCTTTTCTGTCTCTCCTGTCTTTCTCACAACAGTTGACAAACCACCAAGGGAAAAATTCTTAGAAAAGGTCAACGGAACCATGATGCAATTTGATAGGTGACAATACCATTCCTTTACTAACCTCCAACAGGGATCGAACGTTTGTATGAGAGAGAGAGAGAGAGAGAGAGAGAGAGAGAGAGAGAGAGAGAGAAAAAATCTTATATATGGTTTCTTTTTTCACAATCGTGATGGGGAGCTATAGATTTTTGCGGCACACATCTTTTATATTTCCTTTTCTGTCTCTCCTGTCTTTCTCACAACAGTTGACAAACCACCAAGGGAAAAATTCTTAGAAAAGGTCAACGGAACCATGATGCAATTTGATAGGTGACAATACCATTCCTTTACTAACCTCCAACAGGGATCGAACGTTTGTATGAGAGAGAGAGAGAGAGAGAGAGAGAGAGAGAGAGAGAGAGAGAGAGAGAGAGAGAGAGAGAGAGAGAGAGAGAGAGATATTTGCCACCTGCCTTGCTATTAGAATTGAATTAGATCTGACGTCTCAAACTTTTAAATTGAATAATACTTGTTTCCCAAACTTCGTCTCAAGATGAGTAATTGCCACACAACTAGAAGGAATCTTAATGACTCAATGATTTAGTTAACTATCTCACGCAAATGTTATCAGTTTTGTTTTTGGTATTTCTGTTTCGAAATATACTTGCTAACTTTATTCAAAGGAACAGGGACAGACAGATGAGGTAACATTTCTCAGTTGATCAAATATACGTCTTCTGAAATAAAAGCGTCTTGGGAATACCTATATGATTATTTGTTCATAAGCAGGAATGATATTGAACTCTGTAACAAGAATATATTGGATAAATTCCGTGGATATAATTTGTCACCAAGGGCACTTGAAAATTCCTTGCTTGTTTATTAGTATTACTGAACAATGCAAAATTTCTCGATGGAGTAAATATTCATTATAAACGATTTATCATTAAGAATATGAGTAAATGTTTGCTTAATTGATTATTCAATACAAACAATTCTATAAAAAAAATCGTTGTTTATTTGATCAATCATTCAAAACGAAAAACATTATGAAAAATTCGTTCATGATTTATCATTCGTTGCCAAATACCTGGGAAACTCATTCATTGAATAGTATTCTATCATCAAGACAACTGAGAACAATGTGTTCTTGTTTAATCTGTCCTTTTTCAGGCAACTTGAAAATATATTTCATTGATAAATCATCTATCACCAAAAGAACTGGGAGACCCCCTTCCCTGATTAATCTTTCATTACTAATCAACTGGGAAAATTATTCACTTGATTAATATTTCATTACCAAGATAAATTAGAAAATTCCATCAATCATAAATCTTTCATTGAAGACAACAGAAAAATTACCCTTTTTTTAACTGTTCATTATCAAGAAAATTAGGAGAATTACTCTTTGATTATTGTTTCATGGTCAACACCACTGGGAAAATTCCCTCTATGATTAGTATTTAATTACGAAGGCAACTAGGAAAATCCTTTTCCTAAAAATAGGAAAATTCCCTCTCACATTGATATTACATTATAAGACAACTGGAAAAATTTCATTTTTTTATTAATCTTCCATCAATTGGAAAGCTGGAAATAATTCTTTTTTTTTTATTAAACTTTCTTTCTTAAGACCATTCGGTAAATTCCCTCTTTGATTAATCTTTCATTACTAAGAAAACAGAAAATTTCCTGTTATTAATTTTTCCTTTCAAAAACAAGTGGGAAAATTTCCTTTTTTATTAACTTTCATTGCTAAGACAACTGTAAATTTCTGTCTATGATTAATCTTCCCTTGCTAAGACAACTGGGAAAATTCCCTCTGTGATTAATCTTTCATTACTAAGACAACTGGGAAAATTCGCTCTTTGATTAATTTTTCCTTACCAAAACAACTGGGAAAATTTCCTTTTTGATTAATCTTTCATTACTAAGACTACTGGGAAAATTCCCTCTTTGATTAATTATTCCTTACCAAAACAACTTGTAGAATTTCCTCTTTCATTAATCTTTCATTTCTAAGACAGCTAGAAATTTCTGTCTGATTAATCTTTCCTTGCCAAGACAACTGGGAAAATTCCCACTTCGATTAATCTTCCCTTACTAAGACAACTGGGAAAATTCCCTCTTCGGTTAATCTTTCCTTATCAAGACAACTTGAAAAAATCCATCTTCAATTAATCTTCCCTTACTAAGATAACTGGGAAAATTCCTTCTTTTATTAATCTTTCCTTAGTAAGACAAATGGGAAAAATCCCTCTTTGATTATTGTTTTAGAATCTGGTTATTCATATATCACATAGAACACGGAGTATTCAATTATTGGTTACTCACTCAAGACCTACAACAAAGAGTCAGTTCTTTACATGAATCATACTAGAAAATCATACAAAGTGCAGAACTCCTCACAGCAGCTTATTTCAGTCGACCTTTTGCTCGTACTTTGACCTAGAACTTTCAAAATGAAATCACTTCCACGTCTCGCATAACAATTAATCTCTGATAGGTTTACTAATTTATGTGTAAAATTGTGACCAGGAAGTGGCTCACAAACAAACTGATAAACAGGGACGAAAGCATAACCTCATCCCAACTTCATTGGCGGAGGTAATGAAGAAATGTATTCTACCACACCAAAACACTATTTTAGTCTTTCACGTCCAACTTTAATGGAGTACTTCAGGGCACCTTCTGATACAACCTCCTGTTGCTTCGGTTCCTACGAATTGACCATGAAACGTCTCGTGAAACGTCTAATTGAAACCGGTTCCGGAGGTGCTATTCCGGCCAATGAATTTCCGGTCACGTCTCTGGCTTGCAACTCGGATCACTCCAAGGGTTCCGTTAAATGCTTCATTTAGGATTCACTCATGAGACCCCGGTAAACAATTCAATGAGGTCGAACACAGTTATGCATATGTTGACAGAATTGCAGAGAGAGAGAGAGAGAGAGAGAGAGAGAGAGAGAGAGAGAGAGAGAGAGAGAGAGAGAGAGAGAGAGAGAGAATTCTCTGGCAGGCTTCGATGATCATAGATAGTTTGCTCCTATTTATTTCTTTACATATTTTATCCCAAAATATAATGAAACATCCGGAACTCAAAATCACTCCCAAGTTTTAATAATTAATGTTTAGAATAATTTGGTGTAAGAAAAATTCTGGATAATTATTACCCTAAGGAATAATAGAATCCCAAGTCATTGTATACCATCAGACAATATATTTTAAGTACAAGATTAGAAGAAAATCTAATGAGAAAAATAAGATTTTTTTTTTTTTTACATTTCACTCATTTCTGTTTTCCTTTTCTTTTTTTTCCAGCTAGACCATTGGGGCTAGCCAACAACGTTTGATGAGCGATTAAATAGAAACTAATAGGAATGCTGAATCAATTTTTGAGGGAGAGGTCAGAGACCAATGATCTAAATATTTTACCTGAAGCAATAATCCTTTAATAGAAGAATCATGTGATTGAGGATAAGGTTGATTTAAATGTGAATTCCAAAAGAATTTCTGGAAATGAAAATTTTCTTAGAAGTGAAAAGAGCATATAAAGAGAAAGCAGATGAACTGTCGGCTAGTGTTAAAGATTCGGGGATGAAAGTATAAGACGAGGAGCCAATAGAATTTCATAATGGGATTATTTGGACAACAAGGAGCAATTTGTGGTACTTGAGGGAAATAAGACGGAATAGAAATAGGAAATGGTCGAGAGAGGAAATAAAAGTGTTAATTGAAATAAAAACATTATTTAAGGTGCTGTTGCGGGATAAAAGAGAAAGTCGTGTGCAAACATATAAAAGGTGTGAATCAAATACTGAAGGAAAGATTAATGAATAGATATATCTCAAAATTACAGTTGGAAGTGGAGAGATGATATAGGCCTTGAATTTGTTATATGTGGAAGATAGAAGCGTGACCTTAGAGTAGTGATGACACACTTAAAAGTTAGGTTTAAGACTGAAAATGCTAGTCGAAGTGACAGTTGAGATTGTAGTAAGAGTGATCAAGAGATTAATGAATGAAAAGACACCAATATTTGATGGATCTACAGATTAGATGCTTTGGTACCATTCTGGTCGCAGTATTCTGGCTGGCTAGGGTTTGTAAGGTAGGGCTGAATGAAGAAAATGTTCCAAAGGGTAGGAATAATTATTCTGTAATATAGCGGTAAACGTTATAAGGGGAATTGTACAAATTATAAGAGCATAACGTTACATAACGTACCAAGGAAGGCGTAGGGTTGGACTTTTGCCATTGAAAAAGCAAAAAATGTGACAAAAAGACTAATAGGAAGATAGTGTTTTTTTAAGAAAACTACAGTTGTATGTGTCTCAAGAGGAAAAAATCTGTATGTGGTATACTTACCGTAGTGAAGCTATAGAAAAATTCGATGAGATAAGCAAGGGGGTGTTGACAATGCATGACAATGGAGACTATATATATATATATATATATATATATATATATATATATATATATATATATATATATATATATATCATATTATATGTATATATTATCATTATTATATATATATTGCATATTAAATATGCACACACACACACACACACACACACACACACACACACATATATATATATATATATATATATATATATATATATATATATATATATATATATATATATATATAATTCTGCCAATATTGATTCTTAGAAAATTAGAAAATAAGCATTTTCAGAGACCTATCAAGAACCGTCAATGATTCAGTAGAAACCCATAGAGCATAGATCAAGAATGAGACAGACAAACGAGCAATATCATCCAGGCAAAATTGGATGCTGGGGAACCAGAGAGAGAGAGAGAGAGAGAGAGAGAGAGAGAGAGAGAGAGAGAGAGAGACCTCATCCGATCAAAACCGGATGCTGTAAAGATGCAGAAAACGTCTATGCAAAATTTGTAGTTATAGAATGAGGAAGCCAATGTAGAGATCGGTCGAGAACACGACGAATCTCGTTCCGCAGATGCGACTATATATGAGGGGAACTAATCAAACGAAGTAAATGAACTTAGCAAACACTAAAGTCAGATGAGCAAAGCCGTCGCAATCTGATTTACTATGAAGTCAACAAAAGGAATACAGCGGTGAAAATCCCTGTTCGCTTCTGCATTACTTCAAGTGACGAAATCATAACTTGTATACAGTATGTTTGATTTTAGGATTGAAGTTAGTTTATACGAAAGAATTGATACTACGTTGTATTTATATATGATCTAACAAAAAACATATAAATTGCCTCTCTCTAAGGTCACAAGTTATTGCTCGAACAAAAAACCCCGAGATGATGCATGTGTATGCATGTATGCATGATTCAAACCATAAGCATGAGAAAGAAGTTTCTCTACGTATATTAGAATGTTATATTACTATTAGTACTACTTGCCAAGTTGCATCCCTAGTTGGAAAAGATAAAAATCCTTCAAGTCCTAGGATCCCAACAGAGAAAGCTGTCCAGTACGGGCAACCATGTCCAAATTTATGAGTGATTACGGGAATTGGACATTTTTCTTGACCGTGACCTTGACCTTTCAAAATTTAATCATTTCCAGCTTTTTGCATAGCAGTTAATCCCTGCATGTTTCAATACTCTACGATTAAAATTGTTGCCAGGAAGGTGTTCACAAACAAACACACAAACAGGTGGTAAAACATGACCTCCTTCCAACTTCGTTAACGGAGGTAAAAAGGTAAAGGTCCAAGAACCAGAGATTACTCAGTATAATGTCCATCAACTAATATTTTTTACATCCAATTAGTTAAATAAATGATACACCAACTCCCATTTTTAAAGTTTGAAACTAAAGGCAACACCATTATCAAGGTCAGAAGCAACCGGACCACATTCAAGGGATTTCGGTACAACAAGAGCAGCAGTATAAGTTCAAAGGCACTCACAAAAGCCAAACCTTCAGACTAGGGAACAGATGAATACTTTCAACATATCCATTCAGAAGGTTTGGCAGAATGCATTCAAAAACAAGTAATATGTGATTTTCGGAAATTGAGCGTTAGTGGACAAGAATAGAACTAACAGCTCACTCAATTCTCCAGCTTTTACAACAAGGTCCACTTCTTATTGACCTGCGAAATACGGATAACAACCTAGAAAAAAGAAAAAAAAAAAAACGCCAGTCTTTATATGAAAGAAATATGGAAAAACACCATTTGGGTGTGCACCACCATAAGTATCAAGGCCAAGTATGAGAGATTTAATTTCACCAGCTGAGAAGCTAAATTAGTCAGATTATCTTCATTAAAACAAGGACGGGGCAAAATGAGTTTCTCATCGGTCTGCTTGCTGTCAAATACATTAACAACTAGAGGGCCACTCAGTACAGCGCAGACCTCCGCCGCAGCAGTCTATTTGTCGACCCTCTGCTGAACCTTCACCTTTACCTTTGACATTAACATGTATTAATTGGCGTGGATTTTCATACACTCAAATATGAACCATGTGTAAAGTCTGTGCCAACGAAGTCCAAAGTTTTGGCTGATTACGTGAATTGGACATTTTGCTTGACCTTCAACCTTAACCTTCCAAAATTGAATCATTTCCAGCTTTTTACACAACAGTTAATACCTTCAAGTTAAATTACTGTACGATTGAAGTTGTGGCCAGGAAGCCATTCACAAACAAACAAAGAAACACACAAGCATGGGGTAAAACATAACCTCCTCCCAACTTCGTAGGCGGAAGTAAAAAGGGATTTTTTTTTCTTTTGAGCTGTCAATAATAGAGACACCTGGTCTAAGAAATTTATATTAGTGCTCCATGTGGGCAGATTGTAATCTGTTTCAGATGGTGCACTCTCGCTGTTCTACTTATGCTGACCTTGGTCTTACATCTTTATAGTCCTCCCACGCATCTCCTGTATTAAACTAACCCCTGGGACTGACAGCTGTTGGCTGAGTATAGTTGTTCCAATTCAACTCTGGTCTATTCTTTTTCCAAAGATGATAAACTTCCTGTTTCTCCAACGAGCCTCATCTACAACCGGCATTGAACCAAGCTTTGTCCTTGATATGATGGTTCAACACCCGAGAGGGAGTACACCTACCTATCAATGATGTCGGCTAAGTAAACAAGCTCAGCCTCTTTATATCACAAGTATGACCAATCTAAATGTTATTTCAATCTGATTCACGAAACTAGTCAGGACTTAATCTTATATTTCACATTTTCATTTTTGCTATGGTTCTTTTGCATCCGAGCATCACGTTTCCCTATGATTATTATGCACACACACACACACACATATATATATATATATATATATATATATATATATATATATATATATATATATATATACATACATACATACATATATATATATATATATATATATATATATATATATATATATATATATACATACACATACATACATATATATATATATATATATATGTTCATACACACATTTTACAAGAGTATAACAGACGAGGGGCATTTTGCTCAACCTCAATTACTTGGGAAATTAAAGTATGATCAAATTTCTCAATTATCCAAAACAATGAAGCTCCATATGCTGAATCCATTACTACTGCTACCTCAGCGGTCACCAGGGAGACCAGAGAAAGCTGCAGGGCTATCGTAACTGCATCACAATCCCCTTGCTTGTCATATATACAGTATCATTGGTGGAATAATTGAATGCTAGATTCAGACAGTTATCAGATTAGTTTGAAGCCTCTTTTATGTTTTGGCCACGGTCTGATTCGGAAGCAAAGTCAAACGCTATTAAACCATGGTCAACTAATCTATAGAAATTATTTAAATCACTCAAAGACACGAAATGAAATTTTATATCAACCTTCATCTTATCCATGATGATACGGAGACAATAAAATGTAACATCATGAAAGTCTGGATTATATTAGATGGTGCACAAGAACGTAGCTACTTTTTCACAAACATTTGTAACTTGAATTTCATAGCATCCACATATCCATATAGCCAGAACCAGTGAAAGCAAGATGTATGCATGATACATATTTTAATCATGAAAATGGTTATTATACGTCATAGCGAGAACCACTGCTATATAAATGTATATAAGCAGGATAACGAAAAAATTTAAGTTTTTCCATTGGTGATATATGTTATAACAGAAACTAGGCAATGAAAAAGTAATTGAAATATCCCATTAAAGTCCTGTAACGGAACGAATTATGACCTTAAGTCTATCAGCAACGAAGTAAAAAAAAAAAAAAAAATTACATGTTTCTGGTGAAAGTATCTCGTAAATATACTAATAACTAAACAATATCATTGACAACTTAATGAATCTGTACCATATCAATATTAAAAGAACGTTTGGTAATATATCAAGGACCGCTGATAAAATTTAGCATCTCAGAATACCTTGAATAGCTACCAAGAGCGCAAATTATGACGGAATAGGAAGTGTGTAATTCCTCCTCATTGAACCGGAGTCTTCAAACAGAGAGGCACTTCAGTTCTAAATAAAGCAAAGGCTGCCAGGATGAGATCTTTATTGACAAAAGTGCACCTGAAATGCTGTGCTGAAAAAGTCAGTTTGCACTGCGTATTGATCTCAGAGTTCCTCTGAAAGGGACTGAAAGAAATGCAAAGTGGATTAAAAAGAAAAAAAAAAACTTGAAGACGCTGTGCTGTCAAAGTCAATAGAAAGTTTGTGTGAATTTTTTTTTTTTTTATAAAAGATGAATGATAGAAATGGAGCGAAAAAAAAAAACATGAGTGGAATTTCTATACTCGTTTTAATAAGCCTGGGATAAGAGTAGAAGAAAGAGGTGTAACACTTCCACTGTGAATGTGAATCAGCTGAATGAAATCATAATGATGGCATTTAATGACGCTATGGAATTGACCGACCAATCAGTTCCAGAGGTAAGCTACTTGGAAGCTAAGTGAAAAGCATAAATATGGCAAGATATTTCTAAAATAATACTTATAGAATGTATGCAGATAAACGTATTGAAATAGGAAGAGGTGGGGTAAGAGCTCTACTAGATACGGACTGGGATCTCAATTGCGATTAAAAAAAGCGTTACATTGCAATGACTGCAATAGTATACTTGGTGTAAACAAATAGAGCAGATGCTTAGGTACACCAGAAAAATGAGGGACAAAGGTTAGCATAAGTCGAGCGTTGAATCAGCGTTGTGGTGTGGCTTGCTCATGTAAGGAGAATAGAAAATGTTAAATCAGTTTGGTAAAAATGGTGTACTGTGTGTATGCGCGTAGGGGGTCAAGGTTTTGTTGATAGGCCTTGGTGTAAACGTACGAAAAGAAAACTCCTGTTATAAGGTATTATACTCACGTTCATCCTTGACACATGACCGTGGCATTGGTCGTAGTTTTTCCTGAGAGCCGTTCTCTTTATTTGGAACAAAATAAATATGTACGTACTTGCATACAAAAACACATGCGCAGGTGTAGGTTTGTATGTATATATATATATATATATATATATATATATATATATATATATATATATATATATATATATATATATATATATAGAAGAGAGAGAGAGAGAGAGAGAGAGAGAGAGAGAGAGAGAGAGAGAGAGAGAGAGAGAGAGAGAGAAATTTCATTAACATTTTGTAAGTAGGTTGGCCAGGGCACCAGGCACCCGTTGAGATACTACCGCTAG
>NC_090752.1:79971441-79981441 GCF_036898095.1 Palaemon carinicauda
ATTTATATATAGATATGTTTTATATATACATATAGTTTTGCTTATGTATTTATATACAGAAATTGTATTGAAAGTCAAAACAAGAATTTACTGGTCACCAGAAATGACCCTTTTTGGGAAGTGTCTAATGAGGTTTGATCTCCGCCCAGTTAACACCTGATAACAGCTCAGGTAGCTGGTATGGAAGCGTCATTGTTCTGTAAGTCTCTATATGTATGTTCGTACGTTTACTGTCCCTATAAAATGTAAAGAAACCTATCTCAATAAATCAGTCCCTGAAGAAGTATCACGAAACTGGTCAGGACTTAATCTTATATTTCATATTTTTATTTTCCTTGTAGTTCTTCTGCATATATATATATATATATATATATATATATATATATATATATATATATATATATATATATATATATATATATATATATATATATATATATGGATATATATATGTATATATATACACACACACATATATATATATATATACATATATATAATGTATATATATATATATATATATATATATATATATATATGTATATATATATATATATACATGTGTGTGTGTGTGTGTGTGTGTATTATTCTGATTAGGTATTGTACTAACCATTTGAAAGCGTTATCCATTCTATTACATATTACACTTAAAAAGTAAATCTTTTGAAAATTATCTGGACTAATAGCTACTGTACTTACAGTAAATTATCTGTCCTTTTGACTGTTGTACTTTGAAAAATGTCTCATTATCAAATTGGATTACAATAAATACTCGTACTATTAGCCGTTGTGTTTCCTTAATATTTGTTCTCCTATTGCCTTTTGCATTTATAAAATTACTCTCCCATCATCTGTAACATTTTGAGAAATATTAACTGACCATTTGTGTGTTATACTTTAATAAATTCCCGTTTTGTATTATTTAGCGATTGTTCATAAGGATTTCTCTTCAGTTAGGTGTTATATTCGCAAAAAATTAGTTGTTTTATTGACCATTTGTTGGTGTACCTACAAAATGCATTCCGATTTGAGAATAAGTTAAATCGAGTGACCACTGCCCAGATTGTGCAAGCAAAACGTTAAGGATTTGGAAATCTCAAGTCTTGCAAAGGTATGTGCTGGACACAGTCGCCCCACGTAAACATGGAAAGGGAGAATATTCAAAACTTGCGTTTGTACATGAAAATGCAGATTGCGACAAGGCGAGAGGCGGTGTCTATCGCGGAAGACGGCGCAGAGAATGCAAACTCCACGATGGGAGGAAATGCATGACAGACAGACGCATAAATAGTATTCTATTCCAGATAGAAACTTTATCTATGTAGTTGACGTATCAAGGGCTCACCTAAAGCTGATCTTTAAGGCTGTATATTTTCTACATTGAAGAGGACGTGATAACACGTTACTGTTTTTTTTAAACTATACTTTATACCTTGAATTTCTGTTTTATATCTATTTATCTATCTATCTATCTATCTATCTATCTATCTATATATATGTGTGTATATATATATATATATATATATATATATATATATATATATATATATATATATATATATATATATATAGATAGATAGATAGATATATATTATTTATACTCTATATATACATATATATATATATAAATATATAATATATATATATATATATATATATATATATATATATATATATATATATATATATAAATATATATATATGTGTGTGTGTGTTTGTGTGTGTGCGTGCGTGCATAGGATTTATATATATATATATATATATATATATATATATATATATATATATATACATATATATATATATGTATATATATATATATATATATATATATATATATATATATATATATTACGAAGCTGGTCTAGTGTAGAGTGAATAAGTTATTCCAGTATATTATTTATGTTTTAATATGTGTATTGAAGAGGTGAATAGCCAGCTCTTAAGATGAGTTCCTCTCATGTAGATATAAGATTTGTATGTATATTATGTAAGACTTTCGTCGCTAATTTTATTGTATTCTTCATTCAAGTTGGTATATGTAAATTTACTTTATTTTTTAAGATTTGACTTTTTATTTCTAGTATTTTGTTACAAAATCTTACGTAATGTGTTTAAGAGTGCTATATGATTCATACGAGATATGAAGAAGGGCTTGTGTAAATATTTTTTAGATCTTTATGAGGTATTGCGTCACGATTGTGAGAAAATATGAAATTCTTATGTTTGCCACATGTTTTGGAAGGTTTTCGAAAACCCTAGAGTTAGATTTTATCTTTTTTTTCCCTTTCCGAGAACAATGTGCGGGCGGAGCAGCTGAGAGAGAGAGAGTTACCTGAAAACCAGGTTCGTCCCTTGAATTTCTATCGAGTTGGTAGCTCTGGCGGCGCTAGATGCCGGCCCCCAAGCCACGAGAATAATCTATTAAAATATTTGAGAAGTTGCTAAAGTCATATATATATATATGCCCCCCCCCCCGGGGAGGGGGGCGTCCTGTGAAAGAGCCAAAATTTCCTCTCTCTTGCTAGTGTTACCTCTCCACAGTGATTTTGTACCTCAGCAGTGTGAACTGACCTAAAACATTGCTATAAATTTGGCAGGTGAATTTAAATTTATGTTGTTGTGGTGAGTGTTGGTATTGTGTAAATTTTTGTAACTGGCCCTGTGCAAGTAAGAAACATGAAATATATTTGTAACGTCACCTGGTTAACTTTGTGAGAGCTAAAGACGTAAGTTTATCAGTTACTTTATGTAATTCTTTGAATAAGTGTCAAGATTAATTAATTGTGTAAAATTTAATTTCAAGTGAAACAAGGAATTGTATAATTTTCATAAGTATTGATTTCTTAGTCTAAGGCTGTTGTGCTTATTTGATATTTCGAGTCAAGTTATTTCATATTTTGACTCAAGTGATTTTATAATTTTCAGAGCGTAACATTCTTGTCTTAATCTAAGTTTTGTCCAGAATTAATATTTCTGGTGATTTTTTTTTATGCAAATTCTTTCAAATTGTTGTAATTTTTATATAATATATTTATATTTGTAAAGAGTGTATTATATCAATCATCAATATTTTCACAGTACTCTCTCGTATCCCAGTTAAATAATTGAAGTAAGAAGCTGTTTGAATAATTCTTAATAATAATTACCCAATATTGTTTTGAGTGTTTCTGTATATTGCTGGCTGGGAGCTATATAACTGTCTCAGAGTTCGGGTATTAATATCTTCAAGTGTTACAGTTTTAATGTAAAAGAAAACAGGTGAGTTTGGAGCTCGTGAGGTTGTGTAGCTTGCCAGCTGTAATTAATATATATAATATTATAACGTTACAAGAATTCCTGATCATTCATAGAATTATCACATACATTTCAAAAAGTCTGAACAGAAATAAAAATCAGCATAAAATTAGACTTGAAGCAGTAATATCCATTTAAAAATAAATATCATGATAAATTTGGACAATTTTGATTAAATATATACTGGAAATATGATTAAGAAATAATAATAAAAAAAAAAACACTGGTTAAGGAGGATCATAGAGAAAATCCAATAACAATGAAGAAAAGTAAATTTTTTGTGAGTATAAGTGTTAACAGGAATAAGAATCGTATTAAAAATCGTAATGGAATAAAAATTATGGTATTGATGGATATCAACAGAGAGTAATTGCAGTATCCGTTGGAAATTCCTAATCTATTAAAATAAATACAGAAAATTACCACAGAGTTGAGGATATTATTCAAGAACGACGGTATAGAATTGTTGATCCTTGTGCTTTTTAATCAGCGAATATATGAATTGCTGCGAAAAAATAATCTCCAATACGTTTTTCCCCATAATTTGAGGTCAACGAAAGTTAACATTAGGAAGTAATTATTTTGTTAATAAGTAGTTAAATTACGCATATTACGGTGACACTACCTAGTTTTGATATTACGCTTTCCCCTTCAAGGTGAACTGTGTGTTTTTGTGTGTATGTAGGAGTTCGCGAATATGCAACGTTAGTCTGTTATTAAACATGAAGAATTTAAGTAAAAAAGATCAAAAATTCAGAGAGAGAGAGAGAGAGAGAGAGAGAGAGAGAGAGAGAGAGAGAGAGAGAGAGAGAGAGAGAGAGAGAGAGAGAGAGAGAGAGAGAGAGGTGGCACACGTTGAGGTGAAAAGAAATGCCAGGAAGCAGAGACAGAAAGAGGGAAAGATTACCATCCATATATTGAGGTTCCATGTTTCAGGGCGTGCACTGAAGGCTGATGGCAGCTGCATACGATATTGCTATGGGTTTCCCCGCTGGAGAGAGAGAGAGAGAGAGAGAGAGAGAGAGAGAGAGAGAGAGAGAGAGAGAGAGAGAGAGAGAGAGGGGAGAAGAAGAAGAAGAACCAATTAAATTGGAATTATGAAAGAGCAGAAGTACCGAATGAAAGGCTGAGAAAAGGATATGAGCAAAAATAGGGAACAAAGGTTATGTGGATGAAAAATAATGTTAGAATATAACCAACACAAAGATAATATTTACTCTTGACATCAAAAAGATAAAGGATTTTATTCATCTTAAGTTCAAGAAAATATTTATTAATTTTTTACAGAAAGTATAACTTTATTAATTTTAATAAATTTTCTGATAATGTTTAGATTAATAGTTTTATACATTTTATTAATTTGAATAATTTAAAATTTTAATAACTTCAATAATAATAATTATAGTCATTCCAAAAATAAGGATTTTGATATTAACAATTCCACTGATTTGCCGATATATTACATTTTCTTTCCTCAACTCCAAATAAAGAACTTTAGAAATAATATTACTAAGATTTCACAGAGGAGTAATAATCCTTTCTAGACAACATTACACACAGAAATATTACAAAGTGCTATGCCAAATGGTATTTGTTCATATGTCAAGTAAACTGAATAAGTAGAGACATATAAACACAAAGGTATCTGTTGAAATAAGATATCAAGGCACGCAAGTGGTTTTCGTCAAGATAGAGGCTGTTTACATACACTATTCAGGTGCTAATGAACTGCACTAATACTTTTTCTCTCTTTATATTTTTTAATCTTTTCATTTCTCATCCAAGTAAATTTATGTAAACTCTGAATCATGTTTCATTTTTCAAATGTTTATTAAGGATGTTTCAAGTTTCAAACAATTATTACGATACGGATCAGATTACTTTTTTGAAAGTTTATTGAGTATTAAGTATCATTTCTAAACTTCGATTACGGCCATGTTTTAATTGAAAATTTTTGTTACAGATATTATTTCATTTCCAAAAATTCACCATGGATAATAAATACCTCACGCTCAAAGGTTTATTAAGAATTGTGTTTCATGATAAAACGTTTACCTTGAACCGAGTTTCATTTTCAAGAATCCTTCTACAGTTTTGAACACAAAACTCAGAGCAAGTTTTAAGAAGTGTTTATTGTTTTACAGGTTTATCATGAATTAAATTACCTTTGAAGATGTGCACCACAAACATTAATGTTCCCTTAAACGTTAATTAAAAGTGATGTTTCCCATTCAAACATTTATCGCCAATAATAATAATTAAAAAAAAAAAAAAAAAAAAAAAAAACTTTCCATATAATCTTTTATCAAGAATAATGCTTCACTTTTAAACCTTTACCTCGGATCATATTTCACCACCAAAGGTAAAAATGACGGTATCAGAGTCGGGGAAAATATCAGGCAAACACGCTTCACAAACTAGCGAGGTCATGACAGCCACACACCGACCTTTAAATATTAGATGACTGTGTGTTTTATGTGTGCTTCGCGTGTTTTACAGACGAAACACCGATGGCAGGGATGCCACCAGGAAGGCGCCGATAAGCAAATGTTACCTTTGTCGCTTTTCTTGTTGGTTTGGGGGATTTCCGGGAGGTGGAACCTTCCCTCCACCGCGGAATCTTCTTCCTTTGGGGTGATATCCTCTATTTTGGAAGTTAGAAGAGATTCTATACTTATAATACTACTACTACTACTACTACTACTACTACTACTACTACTACTAATAATAATAATAATAATAATAATAATAATAATAATGATGATCATGATGAGAACAGTTTGGTCATTCGGGTAAACTGTTAGCGAATTGTTTGTTGTTTGCTCATTCAATTACCTAAAAGCGCAACATATAAGATCTGTGTCAGTGGACAAATTATGAGATATTTGGAGATAGGTAATTTTGTTTGAATAAGGAAAGAAAACCAACATTGAAGGTAAAAGATATATGTGCAAATATTTTTATCCTCGTCAGGTAATAGGACTTGTCAGCTTAACTTCAAATAATTGATTGAGTAAAAGATGGAATAATCAACTTATCTTGGAATTTTTCTTTATCAACTATACCAAAACATCTTATATATTCAATGTTTGTTGTAATGATATACACGGATAATCACCCTCGTGTTTTTCTCCTGTCTTAAAAACAGAAATCTTTGTTATCTATGATTTAAAAACTAACAAATTCCTCAAAAATAAAATACAAACGAAGAAATCGGTGAAAACGCATTGGCAGTATGTTCATTATTTCTTACAACCTAAAGCGTGATTTATATCTTTAGCATACGTTTTATTGACTATTTTCAGTTTATTTGTTCTTCATATATTAGTTGGTTAACCAGGGTTAAAATCTCTCTCTCTCTCTCTCTCTCTCTCTCTCTCTCTCTCTCTCTCTCTCTCTCTTTATATATATATATATATATATATATATATATATATATATATATATATATATATATATATATATATATATGTGTGTGTGTGTGTGTGTGTGCGTGTGTGAATGTACGAGTTTATTTCGATTCCAAATACAAATACCAGAATTCAACAGCAATATGTAGAAAAATTGAAATCAACTTATATCTATCTTGATAGCAGAATAAGTTAGATGACTCACCAGTTTTGTTTTCATTTGAAGGGTTATGCTGGAACCCTCCTGACCTGGTTATAAATGCAACTACCTGGCGTGGATTAAAGCCTATGTTTTTCACCTTGATACAAGATATAGCAAATTGAAAAATTCAATAAGTTAATTCCGTATCGAGATCAATTGGTAAGGTCTGAATCATAGAAACTCTTTTGGGTATGTTATTCCCAAGGAATATATATATATATATATATATATATATATATATATATATATATATATATATATATATATATATATATATATATATATATATATATATATATATATACCCGCCTGCGTATGTGTGACTAGGAATGGAAGGATTTTGAAATTATTTTGCAATTACTTTCAATTACTTTAAGCTACATGTGAAATGGATATAAAGACTTGAGAATCGTATATTAATTATTAATTTTGTTTTTGATAGACTAAGGAAATTACCTCGAAAATACTTTCTTTTCATATTTTGCTTGTGGGAAGTTAAACAAAATGGTCGAAAGACCTTCGATGTCAGAAAAGCAAACACAAACTAATTCCACATAACGAGTATCGACCAAAGCTGACTTGGCAGAAGGAGATTATTGCCTGATAAACTCATGACAAGACGCTTTCGCTGCCACAGAAGTAACTTTAAACCAGTTTTATTTGCCCAAATGAAAACTTACACTAAATTATAGAAGAAGAAGCAGGCAGTAATTGAGAGAAATTCCAGCAGTCACGCACAGGAATTCTTTAAGACGTGCTCCACTGAACATAATGTAGTTCATTAGGCTGATGATTAAATTTGTCATGTTAGTTAACTCGACAAATATTTACGATGTTCGAAGCAAGTTATGCCAGCAACCGTTTTCGGTGAAACTTGACAGATTTAACCGCCTTTAAAGACAAGTGATGAAATTTTTTTTTATAGATTTAAAAGTCACCCATGAACGACAGAGACAAGAGACAGTGCCAATGCCCTAGCTAGCAGGATACTGATCTAGAAACTGACCATATGTGCATATGATCAGCACCTAAGCAATGGCTGCTCATGACTCAACAGGTAGACCTATAGGCTCTCCCAAACCCCCCTTCCTTAGTTCACAAGGATGGTGAGGTTGTAACTAGTACAAGAAACTATCGAGCTTGAGCGGTACTCGAACCCCAGTCCGACAGAGTATTTTTAGGTATCGAAACCATCTCAACTGTGATGCAACGTCGCTAATCTTGAGATTAATAATAACTTCCACTAAATTCTTGATATATACAATTTTCGATTATATTAATGCTCCTAAATGTTGCTGATTTTTTCCCTTTACTGTTTATCAAATTCTTTAGGCCAAATATTTACTTCTCAGATAGTTCCCATGATAGTGCTACACATTAGGATACGAAAAATAAAGGCAAATATTTGTTTCACGAATTGTTTCAATTTCATATTTCCGGCCACGTAATTTTTTCTTAGATGTTTATCTACAAATATGCTGAGTTTATTTTTCGTCTTTAAACAATTAATATTTATAAGGAATAATTTTTCACAATCACCCGTTAATCAGAAATAATCCATTAACAAATTATGAAGGAATTTTCTTCCTCAAAAGTATATCAAGAATCCGGTTTTATTTCGTCATTTATGATAAATAGTTTTTCATAATCACATTTTAATTGGGAGTAATCCATTAACAAATTATGAAAAAAAAATTCTCAAAAGTATAAAAAAATTCGTGTTTTTCTTATATTCGTTCATCACGAAAACAATTCAACTTTTAACATTTACCATGAATCATATAATCATCTAAAAAATATGCCATGTGAACGGCTTCTTTTGGTAACGTTAATCACAAATATTATTTAAATGCTAGTCATTTCTTATAGATTATTACTGAAACAAAAAAATCTTGAAATATATGTCATTTTCAAATGTAATATAGACACCAGAAGTAAATAAAGCCTTCATAATACATCAAATTCATTGCAGTGGGACACCAATTCTTAAATATTAGATGACAGTGTACTTTATGTGTGCTTCGCGTGTTCAATGAAGAAAAAAAGAAAGAAAAAAAAACACCGTAGGCAAGGATGTTGCCATGAAGGTGCTGATGAGCAAATATACCTAAAACTCTCTTGTTTACTTGGGTGACTTTTGTGGGGAACCTTTCGCTTTTAATTCCTTTCTGATTTTTTTTTTGGGGGGAGGGGTTTTATGGGGGAAGTTTTATGATTTTTTTTGTTTTGTTTACAAGCAAATATGTTCCTTACCTCCGAGTCAACATTATTCATAAAGGTGACCATAGAAATATTAGACATTTTTAGGGGTGTTGTGGTATATATCATTACGGTTTGAAATATATATTCTCTCTGGCCATCTAAAGTTTTGGAAAAAATGCTGTCTAGGAATTTTGATTTCATGTGATTAAGAAAAAAACTTAATTTTTACAAATCCCTTCACCCGTTTTTGCTCTCTCTCTCTCTCTCTCTCTCTCTCTCTCTCTCTCTCTCTCTCTCTCTCTCTCTCTCTCTCTCTGTAAGGGCCCTGATGAAGAGTCACGAAGTGATTCGAAACACGTGTCGACACCAAATAATAAATGGAGAAACGTAAATGCAGTTTTCGTGTTATCCTAAAAACTGTTGGTCAGAAAAAAATGCTGTTCTTTTATTTTTGGACGCCACGTGGATATTGTCTATTCGTCATAAAAATAAAGTACCATGCCCAACTACCATATATATATATATATATATATATATATATATATATATATATATATATATATATATATATATATGCGTATATATATACATATATATATATATATACATATATAAATATATATATATATATATATATATATATATATATATATATATATATATATATATATATATATATGTGTGTGTGTGTATATATATATATATATATATATATATATATATATATGTATATATATATATATAATTATATATATGTAGATATATATATATATATATATATATATATATATATCAATTAATGATTACCCATACAATTGAAGTCGCGTTACCTCGGGACTAACTTACTTAAAAGGAGAATCCAAACCTATCCTTCGAACTGCAAAGTGAA